>NC_056747.1:1135616729-1135721729 GCF_019279795.1 Protopterus annectens
CCCAATATATCCAGTTCTGACAGTAACTTATCCAATATCACCTTCTTCATTATTTTTCAACAATATGAAAGTAGACTTCAGGGTCTATATGACTCTGGGTTTGTCCTACTCCCCTTTCCCTTAAAGACAGGTTTAATAAGCATATATCTCCAGTCTTGAGAATCTCCCCATATTTATATGACCTAGTAAATAATAGCTATAACAGTACTGTAAGTTCTTGCTGAAGTATTCTCAGGTGATTATTACACATTCTGTCTCCTCCCTTTGCTTTGTTAGGATCCAGTTTACATAGTTCTTTTGCAATATAATCTATTTTGATTCCAGTATCTGAGGTTACCTGTATATCACTACAACAACTTATATCCCCCTTTGTGGAGCAAAACAGTTTTTTATAAGATTTTGTAAATATATCTATAATCTGTTGTGTCTGAGAATACATTTTAGAATCTACATACAGTTTATCAGTTTGTATGTCTTTACTCATTCCACATAATATGTATCTATAAAATGGTTTCGTATTATCCTCAATATCTTTAAATACATTTTCTTCAAATTTTTTGTGATCTTATCTCACACTATGCTTAATTTGTCTGTCCAGCTTGTTTATTTCAGTTTTCAAAGTTGTAGTTCGACCTGTTTTCAGTTTCTTATACTTTTTGTCTCTCACCTTAGTCAGGTATCTTGTTCTTATGAAAATATATCCCCCTGACATCCTATTCATAGATCCAGATGTTAAACCTGGTTTTTGACTTTTTGTACTCAAACAATTTTTCTTTCAAAACTTTCCACATTCTTTCTGCAGTTTATTCACTGAACACATCACTCCAATTAGTTTTACATAGTGACTGCTTTGCTTCCATATAATATGATATCAATTCTCTGTGCATTGGTTTAGATTTCAGTATGGCAGAATCTAGCAACAAATTAACCTTTATAACCTCATGATCAATGCACATCAACACTGTAAAACTTGACATGAAGTAACAGTAATTTCTTTAGGAACACAAACGATGTCTAGTATGTTCCCTTCCCCAGTAGTTTTTTTTACAATCTGAACATAAATTGTGAATCATTTCCTTACTGATGTTGAATCTTTATTATTCCAGTCTGTAAATTTAAGTCCCCGGACATTATTCTTCATTCCTGTGTTTCATGCAAGAAATGTATGAATTCCACTAGGCATCAGTACTTGACTTTGGTGGTCTATACAATCCAACAATTGTTGTCTTTATTGTCAGAGTTACACAATTTATAGTATTGGTGTTACCATTGAACATGTAATAATCACAGGTCTCACAACAACTTTTAATCCCTATCATAACACCTCCACCTGATTTTTTGTTAGAATGTCTGTTATAGTAAAAATATTCATACCCTGTCAGAATTGGTTTACAATCAATGTTCTTTAACCAAGTTTCACAAACAATAACGATATCAGTCTTATGGGAATGTAACCAATTTTACCATAATAAAATGTCATTATTTATGCTCCCAGGATTAACAACCATCAGAGATGCATCGGCTGTTGCTATCTGTGAACTGTAACATTTTTATCCTGGCAAAAATCCTGCCTTGTGTTTGTCAAATATTGCAAAATATCTGCTGCAAAAAGTCTCTTTCCTGATCTTGACAAATACATGCCATCCTGCCTGAATACGCATGCCCCAAATTTGGCTCAGATGCTCTATACATTTCCATTTTTTAAAACTGGACATTTTTTCATATAGGTATTTATCCAAAAAATATTTTCATTCACAGTGACCTGACTTTCTTTTCTATATGTGATTTTCAAAAAATACGTTCTAACACCACTACACGCTAAGAGGGCTGTATGTTCTCTTCTAACAGTCAAAGATTCCTTGCAGATGAGATAATTTGTACCAACATGAATAAAAACAGTTCATACTTCCTTACATTAAGGCATTCTAAGGCTTGTCTAACATCCTCTGTTTTTGCTCCTGGCAAGCATAACATGATTCAATTTTCATTATTGTCTCTGCAAATGTTAAGTATCAGTTTCTCTGATAACTGAATCTCAAATTACAAGAATATCTTTTCTGACCAGATCTGAAGAATGTTCAACTTCTAATTCAATAATATCTGCTCTATCAATCGTTACAAAGGAATAATCTTCATCACCATTAGTCTTATTAATCCCACTGTTTTTATGGCATTTTTATTACATTTGCAAAAATACACTTCTCAGCCAGCTGTCTTTGTACATCCACACCATGAGCCATGTGGTCAATGTCTATCTTTCTCCTCTTTTTTCTTACGGAAATGCTCTTCAGTCCTTCCACATTCAATTTTGATTTCTTCCTTTTCATCTGCCCATTGCCTCTCTTTTCTACCTTCTCTTTTGGAAACATGCTGCTTTTTTTGTAGACTGAAAGTTTTCTGATAGAAAAATGTTATAATTCCCTGTAATCTGTGTGTTACGTAACAAAGCAGTCCTTTTTAGTGTGCATTTGCTTTACTTTGTAGACATTTATCAGTTTATTTTCCTTCCGTATTATTTGTTGTGAACTTTCTTCTTTTTTGTTTTTTTTTTATTTCCTTCTAAACAATCAGAATTCTCAGACTGCTGAATACTTGCATTCAGAAATCCAAAGTTGTCAGGGGCATCATCTTGTTTCATAAGTGTTGACTAATCTTTATCGACAATAGACACATTACTCCCTAAATGTGTTCTACTTGCTCTGTGTCTAACATTATTTATCTCACCAGCCCAGTTATTATTATATGAAACAACATTTCTCCAGGTTGTGCCAATTGCACAAATGCAATCATCATCTGTAAGTCTAGATTTACTACTAGTAATGGTAAGCAAATCATCCAAATTTATACAGGAGGAACACGGATTACCAGTGTTAGCAGGTGTTACCTTTAAATATGCATAGCATTTGTTACACTGTACAAGATATTAGTGCTTTAGGAATTCATCAATGGCACACTCATTTAAGAAATCCATATTCAGCTTTAAATGAATAAAAATTATAAAAGAAAAGAATATTCAAAATCAGTTACCACAGAATTCAAAAAGAACTTAAATACAATTCTTTTGAGAAGAAACAATATACAACTAAATACTAAAGAAAGTATAGTAAAGTTGTTGCTCTCACTGTACAAGTTTTGAAAGTAAGACAAAAGCTAGGCTTTCTTTATAGACTCACTATCGCTTGCAATCTCACCTCTTTGTAACAGTAAAGGTAAATAAATCACAAACCAAGACAGGACTGTTAGATAAGCTCTGCTCTCTCTGCAGTCTGTTTGACTTTATTTCTGACTAGGTCCCTTAGGTTGCCTAGAGTCTTCCAATCTAACAACCTATTCCTTTCTAATCACAAAGGATGAAAATTAAAGGAAAAATAAAATATAAACCAAAGTAAATCTTCTTGACTACAAGCTATCCCTTCTTTCCCATAAACAGTGAAAAACAGTGGTAAGAAATAAAACAGAAAATCAAATAAAACTTCTCTTACCAGGCAACTCCACAGTAAATCACAAACCAAGACAGGATTGTTTAGATACGCCTTCAATTTATCCCAATGTATCTCACAGTCTTTACTTGACTTTCCTCCTGTTATCAGAGCCATTTTGTGTAAGGTACAGACTACAAACATTTATCCCATTAAACTGGCAAAACATTCTCTAACAACCATGTTGTCATGCATGGCAGATTCCAATGTATTGTTTATCAATACCTCAATGACAGCTCAAGTTCATAGGTTCATAGGTGTTTCCTAGGCTAACGACCACAAGGGCCTTTTTAAGCCTAGCCATGCATCCCAAATCTCTGACAAGTTCTGATACCCTTGATAATTGTAAGCAGGGGCTTGGGATATGAAACATTTACAAGCAGGGGCCTGGGAGATGAACAATTTACAGGTTGCCTGTGTCCATTAGAGACATAGGTGCCAAACCAGTGATGAATTTCCTGTTCCCCATCCAATTGTGCAGGTTGCACTTGAATAGCATTAGGGAGAAACTCTGCTTTAGATGGATGAGGAGCCTGTTCCAGAGACAGGGTAATCTCTGAGATACATATCTGTCTCTCCAGCAGGTCCTATTTATATCACAGGCAAGGTTTAAGTCTTTAAAACTGGTAATTCTGGTGCTGTTTGTTTTGCGGATATGCAGGAGGTCCATCAGAGTGGAGTCTTACAATGTCCTGTATGTCAGGCATAGATCTCCCCTCAAAATCCTGTAGGAAACAGAATACAGGGATAGAGTCTTGAGGTGGTCTGCAGAGGACATTTTACTTAAGCCCTGTATTCTTTGTGGACATTCCAGTTGTTGAATATGCCTGGTTAAGTACATACCAAAGGGGGCATTGTACTCAATGATAAGTCTGATGAATGCTGAATACAGTGGAACAATGACGTCCTTGGACTTAGATGCCGCACCTTTGTTTATAAGTTGTGCAACATAGAAGGATTGTCTCACTAGTGCAGACACGTGATGGTCAAAGGCTAGATTACTTTCTATGTATGTCCCTAAGTCTCTGACTACTGGGTAAGCTCTAAGGGGTGTGTTGTCAATATGATAGTTACAGGGGTGGATGACTTCCTGAAGGATACTATTATGCATTTCTTGGCATTTAATTTTAGTCCATGGCTCTGACACCAGTTGTTTGTCTGTGCCAGTCCCTCCTGGAGAACATTTGTGTCATGCGGGATTCAATGACAACTCCTAATTTGCAATCATCTGCAAATTTAGTCAGCCAGGGACCACTGACATTGGCCTTGACTTCAGAGAAGTAAATTCCAAAAAGGAGTGGTCCAAGAACTGATCCCTGAGGGACTCCACTTGTGACTGGCCTCTTTGTAGAGGTGGACTCCCCAGTTCTAACTTCCTTTCTGTCTGTGTGCCAGTTGGCTATCCACTGGGTGACATATGGGCTTGTACCTAACCTTTTGAGTTTGTCAACAATGCCTGAGTGGGGTTTTGTGTCAAATGCCTTGGCCAGGTCAAGGTAGGCAGTGTAAACCATTTTGCCCTCATCCATTGCTTTGGTGACCTTCTCAAAGAAGTCCACCAGGTTGAGTAGCTATAATCTGCCCTTGACGAAACCATACTAGGTTGGGTCCAGTGTCTGGAGGTTTATTATATCATTATTTATAATTTCCATGATAATTATTTCTATGCCTTTACATATAAGACTAGTGAGACTTATGGGTCTGTAGTTTCCAGGGTCTGTAGATGGCCCACCTTTGTGCAGAGGGATGTCTGTTTCTGTTTTCCATTCATGCGGCACAATGCCTGTTTATAGGATATAGTTAAATAGCAATTCCAGAGGCCCTAATAGGTCATGTTTCATGGTATTTAGAAGGCATCCTGGGATATTGTCTGAGCCCATTGATACAGTGTTCTTGGCCTTAGAGAGATCATTAATGACTTGTTCTCTAGTGATAGCAGGGGGAGTTATACTAGATGATATTTCCTGAGGGAAGATTGAGGGGGAGAGAGGAGTAAAGTTGGAGCTGAATTTATCGGCGAGAAGGTTTCCTATATTTTCTGACTCAGTATAGGTGACTCAATTTACAATGAGCTCTGCACACAATTGTGTACTGACTTCGACAATGCGGACATAGCTAAAGAATGCCTTGTGGTTGTCCTTGGCATGATTTTCTTCCTTCTGTTACACAGCCTATTGATTTTGTGATTCCACCAGGTGGCTTGTTTTTTGAGTTAGTTCTGTTCTTCTTCCTGGTGGGTACAGCTGCCTCTATGCAGGTATTAACATACTTGCGAAAGCTTTCTGTGAACAGTTTTGCCTAGACAGCAGTGTTCTCAGGGTTTATGGGAGCTTGAAATTTTGCCAGGTTATCACGTAGTAGCAAGAGGTTAACCTTAGAGTAGTTCCTGAATATTCCAGGTTTAGCTGGAGGTCCAAGTTTTATTTTTACTTCAAAGGAGACCATTTTGTGGTCTGACCTTACCAGGGAAGACATTATAGTAGGGGGTGTGCAGTACTTTCCAGTATTAGTAAAGACCAGATCCAGTATGGATGCACCCCTGGTTGGGGTATTGACTATCTGGTTCAGGGAGTTTGTGTTTACAAAATCCAGGAATCTCTGTGCTTGTACATTTGGTGTCATATAGGATTCCCTGTTAATAGTGGGGTAATTAAAATCGCCCATGAATATGTTATTGGGTTGGATGGTTAGTGTTTCTAATACATTTAAATACATGGTATGGATTTCCTGGGACTTATAGCTGGCAATGAAGTGATACTGGGTCTTGCCTATGGTTATTTGAACACACATCTGCTCAAGTGCAGTCCTGTTTGACCAGCCTTGAGTTATATTTATTTTTGATATAAATAGAGACACCTCCACCTTTCATCCCTGTCTGTGTAGTAGCTGGTCTAAATGTATAGAAGGTATTATAACCATGCACTGTTGGTGTGTTGTCCACCGCTTTAAACCATGTCTCACTGACCACACTGACATCAGCATTCTCTAGGGTGAAGAGAGCTTCTAGGGAATGGAGATCTTTGTTTAGACTTCTAGCACTGAGCAGTAATACCTTGAGATTTTCTTGTTTTTTTTTTTTTTGCTATATCGGAAGTACTTTCATTTTGTCATTGCATAAAAAAGGCACTATGAGGGAAGACAATATTTTAGCTAATATATGAAGGCCTGAAGGGGAGAGGTGCCGACTGTCCCTGACAAAGCAGCATGATCTGTTGATCATCTCCTTCCAAGACAAATATTTCACCCCCCCTTAGAATGACACAAGAAATTATTAGCCAATCATATTTTGCTCGTCTTGTGGCATCATCCTTGGAGAAGGTAAAATGCTGCTCAGTGCTAAGTTCATACCAGCCTGAGACATATATTCTGAGAGCTCTATGATGTCTTTCTTCATATAGTCTAGGGAGGTATGTCTCAGGTCATTTACTCCCACATGGACTATGACTGAGTCATACTGGTACTTGTGGTCCAATAACCTGAGTGCATGATCCTAGCCCCTGATAAGCGACTGATCATGACTTTCTCCTTACTCGGCCTAGTGAGAGGGACATCAGTGTGTCTGAAGATGAAGTCACCAATGACCAGAATGTTGGATTGTGTGTTGGCTTGCCTTATGGGCTTAGATGTAGAGGCTTCAAAAGATGTGGCTCTATGTGTTGATGTGGTGTTGTTTTGAAAGAATGCATTTAAGGCTGCTGATGTTATTTTTTGCATGTACTTCAGCAGTATGACGTCGTCCTGTTTGATTCTCAGCTAGAGCGTCTTCTGTGTGAAGAAATGCGTGAATGGGCGTAACTTCATTGAAGGTTGTGCGTCAGAGCTGGCAACTCAGCACGTAAAAATCTACTGCCAATCATTAGCGGACTGGAATTCTGCTGTGGTGACCCCTAACCGGGAAAAGCCAAAAGACACAACAACAACAACAACTTTGTCTAAGAGGTCTTTGTGGTTTAGGGAGGTTACATTTAAGTGTCTCAGCATATGTGAGTCTATATGTCTGCTTTGAATTAAGTATGATGGTTGCAGAGTGTGTACTACTGACAACCTTATTGACATTAGGAGTACTTTTATGTGAGAGCTTTGCCTCCAGTGACATTGTGTAAATACATCTCTCACATACCATATCAGTTTGTTTGAAAATTAACTAGTTGCCAGTAAACATGATGCAATTTCTACATTGCCTCAGGATACCCATATCCACCAAGCTGGTAACAGAGATAGTGGGACAGTTCATATCCATGGCAACAGACCCTTTTTTATTGATTAGATAGCTGGAGTGAGAATATAAAGCAATGTTAGGAATATATGATTTCCAACTCTGGTGACAGTGCTTGTCACTGCAAACTAGTTGTCCTGTGTGCAACTTGGTATTGGAGAAATTTCAATTGTGCTTTTATAGGAAAAGTGTCACTCAAGGTATCTGAGTCTGTACAGGGCATGGCCAAATGCCTGGGGGGAAAATAATAATAGACTCTGAAAATGTAAGGATGAAGTATTTAGGCAGATATTCTGATGTTAGAAACAAATCAAGCAGAAGTTACTGAAAACAAAGAGTTAGCTTACCAGGAATGATGAAAAAAGAGGAGTCGCATGAATGGCTACTGCTTGGCTACTACTAGTGCTGGTCTCACCACGGCTTCACTCTGCTGGGATACAATGGTCCTTTGATTCTTCTCTCACCTGAAGTAAAACATTAGCACCAATCCAAGATGAGAAGCAGGTCACAGCCTGTTTGGTGATCCACTGTATTGTCCCAGATGGTGCAACTGTCTGTAGGCAAGTTGTAGCCTTTCCCTGGTAGATGCCTTTAATAGCAACCAGACCAATCAGGACCATTAATCATAGACACTCACTGTCCAGCCAGAAACAGTCAGGAATCAATGCACTATGCTCCTTCTGTCACCAGGAGCAGAATATAACCAGAAATTCTAATCAGTTATTAGGATTTCTGATGATCAGCAGTCTCCAGGAAATAATGTCCCTGTATTCCTTCTCTTACCAGGAGAAAACAGAAGCACTAAAGTCTCTCTAATAACTGGTGGTCTTGCAATAGATGTTTAGAGGTAAGATGAAAAAAATGGGTTAATATTATAAACGCTGCAGTGTGCATTAAGCAGTTAGCTATAAAAAGGGGGGTAACTAAAGTTTCAGCTGTCTAAGGGAGAGCCACTAATTTTTAAAGAGCAAGATAGTGTGAAAGAGGGTGAGCACTTTTGTTTTCTGGCTCTATGGAATACAGTGGTTTGCCAGTACTTTTAAACAATTGAAGGAGAGTGTTTTCACAAAATAATTTTGTGCTTACTCACAACAGCCAGTGAAAGGGGACAGGGAATGAGATATGTGGTCAAGTTAACATAAGGGGCAGGCAACTAGAAAGACAGTTGTGCTTAAGAACACAACAACAGGCTGGGAGGGTAGGAAAAATTCTGTGTCACTCACAAGAGACACAGCTGCAGTTTCTTTACAAGTTTTAATATGCATTTGAAAGCAGAATACAAGTAAAACACAGTGTAAAGAAAGCAAATCACAGTATACAAAATAGAAGAAGGTAATAAAGTAATACAAAATGCAAGAAATCAAACGCAAACTAACCTTTCCCTTACAGCCAATTGTGTCAGAGTCTTGGTGAGCTTTACCAGTCCTGACAGATATGACATCCTGATTGAGTGTTCATGGGAACTTATTATTTGAAGTACCCAAATAATAATTTTGCATTTGCTACTGCTAAATGGCATTTGGTGTTTAGCTGCCCAAATAAGTCACTGATCTAAGTATCACTGCACTGTGTTTTGAACCACAACAGAACTCAGCACACCAGCTATCGTAATATCATCAACAAACTAACTTCGATATCCAAGTGTTTTCTGTTATTGGCATAGTAGGCATAAAAATATTAAACAAGAACAGTCCCAATACCTGACTAGTGGGGTTCCATCAGGAGCCTGAAGTTATACCCCTAATATTAAGATAAGACAGCTTATCATGTAACTGTTACAGTAAAATGGGCGAACCAAATCAAAGGCCTTAGGTAATTTGAAGAAGATAATATTGCTGGTAAGCCATTCTCATCAGCCACAATTACATTGGTGTAAAAATGGAACAGGTTTGCAATGCATGCCCTTCTTTGGGTAAAGTAGTGTTGATTAATTACTTTTATTAAAAGGCTGTTTACATGAATGCATTTAAATAATATCCTTTTAAAACATTTATTCAGAATTTGGATTAGGATTACGGGCCTATAGTTACTTGCTTACATGCAATACAATGTAATGTTATATATTGAAATGATACTACCAGACATTCAGATATTGAAAGTATATGCTTCAGGATCTGTTGAAGCAAATACGTTAAACACAAACTAATATAACTATTAATCTGATTCAAAAATTAACAATTAACAATTTAACTTCACAAGACCTGTCACTGAGTTATTATTTATTTTGTTTAAAGACCATCACTCCTCCCAAGATGGTAGGGCATTCATCTGTGACACATTCACGTATGATTATAGGCTGATGAGCAATAATAGTAATGTTACCTGAGGGAAAAACTGGCAAACATCTCCACAACTTGATTTTGATCAACTATGTGTTTATTTTCTTGCTTCAGGGAAATATTAATTCATATGAAGTATGAGCTAATAAAGAATGACATAGAAAATCCTCACACCACTGACCCTAAACAACTTGAATTTGCTAAAGGCAGATCTTGTCCTCTTAACTTAGCTGATTTCTTTCAAAGGCCCACTTAGGCACTAGATGAAGATCTGTCCATCTATACCACCTACCTTCACCCAGTAAAGTACTTCTACACATTCCCCCAAGAAGTTACCAGACACAAGCATTCCTAACTAAACAAAATAACTTTGTTGTCCATTCTATAAGAAGTGGCTTCACTGACAGTGACTGACTGTGAAGGTAGCAGGAGCCTCTTCCAGTCATAAGAATATGGGACAACTTATAAGTAAAGGCAGGGCATCCAGAGCCAAGGAAATTATAGTCCTACTTTGCTCAGCCCTCATTAGACCAGTAATAGAGTACAAAGCACCATCTGGCATGCACTTGACTAGGCACTTATATCAGCTGGAATGACCTCAGAGGTTCCTCACAAAGTAAATATAAGGTGTAAACAACCAGTCCTATATTGATAGACTAAAAGCCCTATCCCTTTACTCTATCTCCTAATGACTATTAAGGGGTAACCTATACCTGACCTACAAGGCACTCACAAATCCAGCCCTGATGGATCTGTTACACATCTGGAAGTCAAACAGCATGAGGGTAACCCAATCTAGGGATTTAAACTTATCAACTCAAACAAAACATGCTGGAGAGACAGATATGTGTCTCAGAGACTTCCCTTTCTTTGGAGCTGGCTTCCTATTCACATTAGCAGAACCCTTCCCTGGCCTTCTTCAAGCACAATTTGGATCAATGGATGGGGAATTAAAAATTTACACCTGGTGTAGTACCTATGTCCCTTATGGACAGGGGCAATCTGCTACACACTCAAGGCATAGACATAAACCCATGCCATCCTCTTGCCCCTAGGGGACCATATATTGGGTAAAATGGGGTCATATTGCCTAGGCTTTTATGGACTCTTAAGCAGTTAACCTAGTAATCTCCTATGAACCTATGAATGAAAAGCCATAGGAATAGAATCAAAGATTGAAATGTCATCCAGAGTGGAACTTTCAGCTCTCAACATAAACCACTGGTAGCCACAATCAGCTGCAAAGAGTGGTAAAATATAAATCTAAGGTCAAAAGAGTCTTCATTAAATACCAGAAAGTTGACAGGAGTGAATAGACAGGAGTTTAAGGAAATACTCAGAGCACTAGCACCTCAAGAGTAATAAAAAACTGATGAAATTGAAGAAAAATGGCAGTGTTTAAAAACAGCATGTGTAAAGGACAATAGAACAGATATGCAGCCAAGATAGGGATGGCAATAAGGTACATACAGAAAGCTTCAGTGGAATGCAAATTTCAGGAAGTTATCCTCACAAAGAAGGACTATAGGAAGAAGTGTGAGATACAAAGATAGACAAGGCTTAGAAGGTGTTTTAAAGATAAGAAACCACTTACAATAGTAAAGAACAAGGCATCTGAGAACCTTTACCAGCTTTTGAGAAGCATCTCAGAAGACGGAACTATGAAAGTCTATGAGGATGCATGGCAAAGAAAGAAGGATACAGAAGACAGTCATCAGCCACATTTCATAAGGAATGCCAACAGCAATCTTCTCACCAGTCTAGAGGTCATCAAAGATATATGGAAGAAGTACTTCCAGCAGCTACTGAGTAAAGAAAATGCCACAGAAGCTGTACTGCCTCATGTATAGGCTATGAAAAAAGAGGAACAAGAACCCACCACAAAAGAAGTCAGAACAGCACTAAAGAAATGATGTCAGAAAAAAATAACAGGCTCAGATGATGTCACGGCAGATATGTGGAAGAATAAAAGGAACATTCACAAGTGTGCTCAGTAGAGAGGTATCGGACTCCTGTCACGCTGCATGAAAGTGCTCGAGACGGGGATTGATAAATGAATATGCAGAGTAGAAAGTAATATAGGAGATGAGCAGTTTAGATTCAGATCAGGATGCAGCACAACTTTCTTAATGTTTGCAGTGAGTTAAGCTGTAGAGAAGAAGCTGGAGATGAGGAAAGATTCCAGAAGATTCCAATGGGGCATTCCTAGACTTAGAGAAAGCAAATGACAAGGTATCAAGAGAGCTGATTTGGGTAGTCTGGTGATGGTTTGAAGAACCAGAAATATCAGTAAACTAAGTGCAGGCAATGCACAAGGCCCTAATGACACAGATAGGAAAAGTGTTCAGACACATCGAGAAGTTTCCAGTTGGAGTGGGTGTGCATCAGGGTTCAGCTATGAGCCCACTGTTTTTCATACTGGTGATGGAGTACATCAGCAGATGGGTCAGAGGGGACAGATCAGCAAAGCAGATGATGTAGCAGACTCTGAACATGAACTGTAGCAACTGACAGTGAACTAGAATGCAAAACCAAAGGCATATGGGATAAAGCTAAGTACAGATAAAACAGCTTGTATGGCAGGAAAGGAAGGGGATCAAAAAAGCTGAAAACAGAGACAGAAATAAAAACTGTAGAATAGGTTAACAGCTTTGAGTATCTCGATGGAGTGGTGGAGGAGAAGGGAAATATGATTAAAGAAGGTCAAAGCTAGAATAAGAGGTTCTGCAGCCTACTGACATAGAGTGCCAGGTAGTGTGCAACACACAAATGCAAAAGAAGCTGAAAAGTAAGGTGTACAAAACAGTAGTGTGAAGGCTGCTTTTGTATAGTACAGTACAGAAATGTGGGTAATAAAAGCAGAGCTGTTGAAGAAGCTTGAGGTGATGAGCTGAAGTGCCCTGGGTGGTAGGGTGTGTACTGTGGGACAGACAAAAATGAGGACATCAGAACAGAAGCCAAAGTAGCCCAAGTTACAAAACCAAGGAAAACAGACTATTCTGGTTCAGTAAAATAAGCAGGAACACAGAAGATGATTTGGTGAAGAAGATTTAGGACAGACATAAGAATGCAAGAGGAATCAAGGACATGCAGTGAAGAGCAGGATGAATTGTGAGAAAGAAGACCCATGACAGTCAGGCATGACTGCAGAAGAAGGCAGGAGTCTTGCAATGAATGCACAGAGGTGGCAAAAGTTGATGCAACACCCCAATCCCATGTAAAAAGAAATGGGGTAAAAAGGGTTTACTGGTGATGATGATGATGGTTGTGAAACTGGTAACGATGATGATGACAAGTAGAAACAGATGAAAACTGTTCAGCTTTTACAGCTCCCCTCAGTTTAATTTGCTAGTACCATGTCTACTCAAGCAAGACTAAATCATGGATTGTGGGATGTATGACTATATATGCACATATACATCTATATATATATATCTATATCTATCTATATCTATATCTATCTATATATCTATATATATATATATATATATATATATGTGTGTGTTTGTATATCTATATATATATATATATATATATATATATATATATATATATATATATTTATATGGATCTACCTGACAACACCGACACACCACAACACCGGCAACAAAATCACCGACACCACATAACCAACAGTTCACAAACACGAAACCTCACATGCCCAACACACCATAATCCCGACAATCAACAAACAAAACAAATCCCCTGTCCAAAAAGCACACACACAACACAAGCACACCAAAATCCTTACACAACTACCTACAATCTTAACCCAAACCCTAACCCTAAGGTCCGCCACTATCGCACACTCACCTAACCCGAGCCCTAACCCTAACTCACTTAACCTGCCCCTAACCCAAAGACTATCACTATCGCACACTTAACTAACCCGCGCCCTAACCCTAACTCACTTAACCCACCCCTAACCCAAAGACTGTCACTATCGCACACTCACCTAACCCGCGCCCTAACCCTAACTCACTTAACCCGCCCCTAACCCACAGACTATCACTATCGCACACTTACCTAACCCGCGCCCTAACCCTAACTCACTTAACCCACCCCTATCCCTAGAGACCGTCAATATCGCACACTTACCTTACTCGCACCCTAACGTCCGTCACTACCGCATACTTACACAGCCTTTTCCCATGTCGGTGTTCTCAGCGTCGGGGTTTTCATCCGTCGGTCTTCTCAGTTTTCGATCTTCTGGCATCGGTGTTCTCATTGTCGGCATTCTAACCTTTCGACGTTGTCAGGTAGACCCATATATATATATATATATATATATATATATATATATATATATATATATATATATATATATATATATATATATATATATATATGTGTGTGTGTGTGTGTGTGTATATATATATATATAGATATATATATATATATATATATATATATATATATATATATGTATATATAGTTCTCCTTTAGACGGCCAAACCGCTGAAATCTTGAAAGTCATATGGTCGAGACCATATGCTCGAAATTTCAGAAGCTCAACCTTAGAGATTTCCCGTTCTGCACTGTAGTGCGATCTCGGAGTTAGAATAAATAAGTAGCGGGGGTGTGTTTTTTTTTACATTCCCTTTCAGAAGGTCGAGCTTCTGAAATTCGAGCATATGGCTTCGGCCATATAACTTTTGAGATTTCAGTAGTTCAACCTTCTAAGGGGGAACCATATATATATATATATATATATATATATATATATATATATATATATATATATATATAGGTACACATATATGCAATATATATGTGTTGTCTATTATTTCATCAAAATACAACTTACCAAAATTCACTTCATCTAAACCAGCTAAAGTAAAAAAAAAAAAAAAAAAAAAAAAAACAGAAATGCCCCATTGCACTCCCCATACCCCTTTAAGTTAAGTATAACAACTCCACAATCGCCCTATATTAGAAAAAAATTAAAAAAGCACTGTAATATAAAAATGGCACCACCAGCTCACACGATCAAGCACACTGTGATACAACAAACTGCACCACCAACTCACACTATTCAGCACACTTTCATTAAACAAACTGCACCACCAGCTCACACAATCCAGCACCAGCTCACACAATCAAGCACACTATGATACAACAAACTGCACCACCAACTCACACTATCCAGCACACTTTCATAAAACAAACTGCACCACCAGCTCACACAATCCAGCACCAGCTCACACAATCAAGCACACTATGATACAACAAACTGCACCACCAGCTCACACAATCCAGCATACTGTGATAAACAAAGTTCACCACCAGCCCACACAATCCAGCATCCTATGATAAAACAACCTGCATCACCAGCTCACACAATCCAGCACACTTTGCTAAAAGAAACTGCACCACCTGTTGGCATGATCCTGCACACTCTAACAAAACAAACTGCACCACCAGTTCTCACAATCTAGCACACTATAAAATGACAAACTGCACCAGCAGCTAAAAATCCAGTACACTCTGATAAAACAAACTGCACCACCAGCTCTCACAATCCGGCACCCTGTAATGCAACAAATGACACCCCCATCTCACACAATCCAGCACACTGTGATGAAACAAACTGCACCAGTAGCTCATACAATCCTGCACACTGTGATAAAACAAACTACACCACTATCTCTCACAATCCAGCACACTGTAATACAACAAATTGCACTCCCAGCTCACACAATCCAGCACATTGTGATAAAACAAACTGCACCCCATCTCACACAATCCAGCATAATGTGATACAACAAAGTGCATCACCAGCTCACACAATCCAGCACACTGTGATTAAACATAGGTTAGTATTAGCCAATAAACCCATGTGAGAATAAAACGTGGCACTTTGTGTCTGTAAGGCAAATATCTTAAGCATTATGGAAACCCACCAATCTGTACTCACCACTCACACAATCCATCACACTGTGATAAAACAAACTGCATCATCAGCTCACAAAATCCAGCACACTATATTACAATAAACTGCAATGTGACTTATAAATCTTTAAGAAAACTCATACCAATGGTCAGAGCATCATTAACATTCTTTATTATCAGAGTTATATGTGGTAAAATATATTGGAGATAATATGATAATTTTTTTTTGAATATGCTTAAGAATGAGATTATGAATGAAAGGAATAATTCAGCTAGACCATACTTTGAAACTAACAATACTGTTACTGCCCGTGGAAAGACAAATGGTCCAGTGCGATATATCACTACATTTAATAGGAGAACTTCTACTGCAAAAAATATTATTTTTAATAATTGGGGTATTCTAGAGGCACTACCTGCAACTTAGTGGCATTATTGGTAGAAACTAATGTTTGCTTTTAGGAATAGTTCAAATTTAAAACAATGTTTGTATTACAAAGTCATGAGATTACTTAGAGGTAATAAGTTGATTATTAATAAGCATGGTACATTCCCCTGCCATAATTGTTCAAGCTGTAAATAAATACTAACAAAGATAGATTTTATTATCTCACAACAAAGATTAAGCTCATGTTTACAAAATTTGCACTATGTACAACGACTAATGTGGTGTATTTAGCTACATGTAAAAAATGTGATAGATTCTATGTTGGTAAAAGCAGTAGAAGATTAAAGGATAGAATTGTTGAACATGGTTATGACATACAAAGGAACATTAGTAGTAATTCATTGGCAAAGCATGTTATGGAATGTGGACCAGGACATGAATTTATGTTTAGA
Source organism: Protopterus annectens (assembly GCF_019279795.1). Taxonomy (NCBI): domain Eukaryota; kingdom Metazoa; phylum Chordata; order Ceratodontiformes; family Protopteridae; genus Protopterus; species Protopterus annectens. Next base: position 1,135,633,436 of record NC_056747.1, read on the forward strand.
GTTATTGAAACAATAGAACAGAATTTGAGGGGAGGTGATATTAATACTCTTTTAGAAATAAAGGAGTATGTATGGATAATACATTTACAAGCTGATGTTTTACCAGGTATTAATGTTGCAGTGAATTTAAAACCAATTTTAAAACATAAACAAAATATGTTAAAGCACTGAATTTTAAAGTAAGCTCCAGACAAGTGACAAGTGGAGTACCTCAGGGTTCAGTCCTGGGACCACTCTTGTTTGGCATTTAATTGCCTGAAGTACAGGCCAACACTAAGGGACTCTGGCTAACAAAGTTTGCAGATGATTGCAAACTGGGAGCCATTACTGAATTCTCAAATTATGTGTATTTTCTACAAAAGGACTTTACAGAAACAGATGCCTGGTGCCAGAGCCATGGGCTCAAGTTCCATGCCAAGAAATGTATAGTTATCCCCTTTGGGAGAAAACATGTATCCATGAATTACCACATAGGTGGCAGTGCACTAAACACCAAAAGTGTGATAAGAGACTTAGGGATACAGGTGGACAGTGGTCTCACCTTCGATAACCACATCGCCACAACAGTCAGGAAATCTTTCTATGTAGTATACCTCATCACTAAGGGCTTTTCATCCAGAAAAAAGGACGTCATTGTCCCACTGTACTCATCCCTCATTAGACCCATTATAGAATATAATGCCCCATTTGGTATGTACCTCTCAAGACATCTGCAACAACTGGAAAGGCCACAAAAATACCTCACTAAAAGAATCACAGGCCTAAAGCAGATGCCCTATGCTGACCGTCTAAAAAAACTACAGCTATCCTCTTCACATAACATACAAGGCCATGTCAAACCCAGAGCTGTTTGACATGCTACACTTAAAGAAATCCCAATCCCTCAGAGCCACACGCTCCAGGGATCTAAATCTTGTCATCACAATGAACAAAACATGCTGGAGGGATAGGTTCCTGACCCAGAGACTCCTCAGAGTCTGGAATCGACTGCCCATACATGTCAAGCAGAGCACCTCTTTGACCCTCTTCAAAAGGAACCTTGACGAATGGATGGGAGATAGGAAATTCACCCCGGGAATCACATCAGTCGCCCTGCTAGGCAGGGGTCCAGGGAAGTATATATTTTGGAAGAAATAGCCAGGGAATTGTTATGGGTAGGCTTGTTTAAGCCCTAGGGCTGATATCCTAGTACCAGCCTATGAACCTATGTATATGATTGTACATTATATAACCTGCTTGTTATATTTATGTGTGTTTACATGTTGCTAAGAACAATTTTACTGAATTTGTAGAGATTTTTTTTAGTTGTTAGTATTACTTTAACGAAGAAGCTGTGTCATGTGATCTTAATTATACTATTTATTGAATGTCTTGAGCATTGCTGCAGTTTGCACTGATGAAGGGTGTATCCGAAAACTTTGATGGAATAAAGATTTGTTAGCTTTCTTCATTCATTTTTTATTTGTTTTGGTTGTTGTTTTTATACTGTAGCTGGGTTTGCCATTTGATGGATTCTTTATTCATTTCAGTGTTCACATATACCAGGTTCATTCAACTTGTACTTGAGAAATAATTTGTAAAAATTTGATCATATACTTGATCTCAGCACAAATCTCTCTTAATAAAGACCTATAGCATATCTCCAGAAACTGTTACAGGAGTTCTTTTTAAAAGCCTCTACTTAAAACTGGGGGATAACCAGAAGGCTTTTCTCTCAGTTTATGAAACTTGATGAAATGCAATGAGTTTACATCCAGATACAGTCATCTTACATCTTAGAGGTTCATAAATAACCTACCAAGCAGTCCAATATTACCAAAAGTCATCAATTTGTTTTTTAAAATCTAAGGTAAGATCATATCAGCACATGGATTTACTATTGTGTATTCTCTCCTAATATGTATAATGTATACTGTTCTATATTATTTTCATTTTTAATTAATGTATACATTTTTCATTTTCTATTTGTTTGTGTGATATTCTCTCCAGAACTGAGCCTGAAATAGGTCCTTTTGGATCAGTGCTCCAATTTAGTTAACAAATCTAAATAAATAAAGGGGAACCAACAAATGTTCTACAACTTCTTTATCAAACTAAAACTTTAGCAGACATTAAAGATGTCTTATGTAGTGTCAGGTGTCACTGTTCTAAAACATTTTTATTAGCTGTACCTACCCAAGTTTCACAAACACATTCAGTCTACGGAAAGGCATATCTGGCTTTACAGAAAGCGTTGGATATTTAAAATTCCATTTTGCTACTCAAAGTTTCTTAGAACATAATTTAATTGTCAATAAAATAGAGTCACTTATTTAGTTGGAAATAGTTTGCATAGAAACCATTGCATAGGAACAGTGTGTGCGGTTACCTCCAGGCAAAACTTTATCAGAAAAAACAGTTTATGTTATTGTTATCATTAAACAACATGGCCAAAATAATCTGAAAGTACCTCACGGCATCCATAATGCCTAGAATATTTATATTCAGTTCATGTGATCCAGCATACTCAAAACAAATTTGATACAGCAAAAAATATAAAGGATCCAGCTAAACTCTGGTGCAAGAAATGAAAGCAACTTCTATTCTAATGTCAGACTTTTCTTTATTAGCATTGACAGGATTATGTAATTATGTCCCAATAAATAAGTCTCAGACATGAAAAGAGAGAAACTGGATTATCATTACTGGAGCTTTATTCAAGTCCGGTCTCATGTATGCTTATTGAGTTAAAGTGAGTTTAATGGATTGTATTTCTGAGTAATAAAATGTTTAGGGTGTCAGTATATATGTAAACATCATGCAGCACTCTATTTCTATTTTTATATAATATGACATTGATTCTGACGTTTGTAAACATCAAAATATAATGTGGATCTCATTAAATATTCACATTTCATGGTATTATTGCTTGTTTTGGATTGAACTGAATTGTATATGGCATATACACTTTTATGAGTAGGGTTTTATCTCTCTGTCTCCCTCTTTCTCTCTCTCTCTCTCTCTCTATATATATATATATATAGTTACAGTTCATAACAGTGAATACTCAGAACAGCCAACACATTTTGTGCTTGTTAATAAGAGTAAATGTTATTTTGATGTGTTTCAGTCTGACAGCTGTTTTCTGTACATGACTGTGTTGCAGTAGCGTCAGGGAGTTTGCTCTTATCCTGCTCTTGTACAGTCCTGGAGTTGATATATATAATTAGCAGGGGATGTGGGGAGAACAGGGGTGGATTCCGCCACTGCAAAAAATATTATTGGTTTTTTGTAGTTTTTCATCATTTTCGATTCAATCTAAAATGGTTGCCTGTATTTTACGTTCACTAATTGAAGCATTCAGTGATGATGATGATGATGATGATATAAACAATCATACCGAAAGTCAAAATGTACAAAACACCACAAGGTTGAATCAGCTGAACGAATTCAGGAGATTCAACATTGTTTCCGAACAGATTATGTGATGTCCGTATAGGAGCTCAGGTAAAGGAAACTCCATCATGCTTTTGCAGGGGGCCAAGCCCCCCTGCCCCCCCTGTAGGGAGTTATGCCCCCCACACCTCCTGCTACCTATATATTCCAACTCTGAGATCGTACTACAGTGAGGAAAGGGATGAATTTCCCACACTGCACTGTACCCCAATCTCTGTACAGTACTTCAAGTTTGTATCAGCGAATGTACTGTGCATTTGCTGATATAAACTTACACACACAGGAATGTTTGGGAAGATGGAAATTCAAACATCCATGTTTTGAGTTTCCATCTGCGAACATTCTGCATTCCACATTTTAATAGTAAACCATCTACATCTATGTATATATAGCTATGTGCAGATGGTCTGACCTTTTTCTTTTATTTACATAGTCATACATCACATAATTTGACTGGGTTCTGTTAAGCGCATGTAATAATATCAAATTATGTTGAGGAAGCTGTAAAGAAAAAAAATGATCTGTTTTACTGCTTGTCTTGAGCAATAAATATTTTAAAAATCTTCTAGGTGCTAGACTTTATTTGATTTCTGACCTTAAATTTATGTCAAGAATTTGCTGACTCCTTGGTAGCTATGGCATTATACTCCTGGTAAGTTAGATTGATTGCTGACACTGCAGTGCAAGTTAACAGGTTGTTGTCCTTTGGATGAGGCTTTAAAACAAGGTCCCATCTGCTTGATTTGGTATCTGTCGAAAAGAGCAAGGGTCTTTTATTTATTCAAAGAAAACAATATTTACAGACTCTTTAAACATGTGTAAGATTTACAAAATTTGTTCACTAATGTTATTCATGTAATTGTGTTGTGTGTAGACAGCTCATACTGGTGTCTAATTATTTCCATATAATTGTGCTCTTACTGGTGGATAGAATCACATTAGACAACCTCGACAGAGTGCTGCTCGCTATATTTTTATCTGTGACTCATAACTGTCTTGAGGTTTCTTCTAACAGATGTTTTTCCAATTGGCTCAATATCTGCATATAGTAGTAGTTGGTTCAAGACATATATTTTCCTGCATACAGTAGCTATTTGCTCAGTTTGTTTTTTGTAATCTTTATAATATATCTTTACCATCTCAAAGTGCTTACTCCTCTCTGTATTCTTCTTTTCTAGACCTAACACCACTCTTAAGTATTCAGCTGCGGTAACCACCTTTATCATTCTTATAAGAAAACGCAGTCTGGGTCTGAACTGTCTGCAAACAGCTAAAGTTGACTTTGAGTATATGTCTACCTGTTTGAGCCAATATTCATTTCCGCCGGAGAGCACTCATGCTTTGGCTTGTAAGCACCCCCCCCACACACACACACACACACACACACACACACACACACACACACACACACACACTCATCTTCCACTTTCTCTCTTATTCCCTTCTGTTAGCAAATAGTATCCATAACTGATCAATACTGTGTGTTTGTTAATTTAAACTGAGACCACAGTAGCCTACTGATACAAGGTTATCCTGTTTTTCCACCTGAGAAATGGTTAAGAAATGACTTACAGTTTCAGAGCAGTCCTTGTTCAGTTGTGATTGTTTCTTAAACACAAACTTGTCTTTGCTTTGGCTCATTAGGAGCAGTACAAAGAACTACCTGCTCACACCCTTGTTCTCCCCTCCCCCCTCCCTGTTTATTACCTTAAGACAATCCCAAAGTTAATAAATATTACCTGAACTGTCTGCAAACAGCTAAAGTTGACTTTGAGTATGTGTCTACCTGTTTGAGCCAATATTCATTTCCGCCGGAGAGCACTCATGCTTTGGCTTGTAAGCACCCCCCACACACACACACACACACACACACACACACACACACACACACACACACACACACACACACTCATCTTCCACTTTCTCTCTTATTCCCTTCTGTTAGCAAATAGTATCCATAACTGATCAATACTGTGTGTTTGTTAATTTAAACTGAGACCACAGTAGCCTACTGATACAAGGTTATCCTGTTTTTCCACCTGAGAAATGGTTAAGAAATGACTTACAGTTTCAGAGCAGTCCTTGTTCAGTTGTGATTGTTTCTTAAACACAAACTTGTCTTTGCTTTGGCTCATTAGGAGTAGTACAAAGAACTGCCTGCTCACACCCTTGTTCTCCCCTCCCCCCTCCCTGTTTATTACCTTAAGACAATCCCAAAGTTAATAAATATTACCTGATGCAGGCACCATTTTTAAAACTACAACCACCCTTGTCACTATCATATGTTCATTTATCAGATAACTCTGTTACCTGATTGTTTCCAGCCCCCTCATAAGAGCGACTAACAGGGTCTCTACCAGCTTCGCTCCCCACCCTGCCTCCTATTCCCTCCCACCCCCAGTGGTCTCACCTTTATTACACTCACAAACCTCTCCCATCTTTCCAATAGCCAACCACAGCGCTAACCCAACACTACCTCCTCCATCTTCCCACTACTATCACACCTTCTCAACTAACATGTACAAGCATACCTTACCTATGCTCACTGCATGCACTCTCCTTGCATATCTTACATCCTACCAAAGTTTCATTATTCCCCCACTCAACCACTACCACTGTACTACTACTCACACTACCACTCATGTCTCACCCTCACTCAGCTCCCCTCCCACCAACTCAAGAACCATCCCTATGCACCCCCCACATATTCTACCAACTATATTACTCAAACATAAAGCATCCCTATAACTTAACATAGTAACCCTCCCACCATACCTATTACCCACAGAGCACAATCATAAAGTTTCCATTATAAACAAACACATTCAAAAACTAAGAAAACTAATAACCTCATGCATATCAAAACTAGCCCTAAGTGGAGATATCCACCCCAACCCTGGCCCTACCATCTCCAACCCCAATCCTCATAATCAGACTAGAAACCACAACTTCTCCCATATTACAGCCAATAGAAAGCCAAGTGACTTCTTTCTACTAAGCCTAAATATTAGAAGTATATCCAACAAAGTCCATGAATTCCATGCCACCATAGACTTGTACTCCCCAGATATAGTCATCCTGACAGAAACCTGGCTAAAACCTCACATTACCAGTGAGCAAATACTCCCTACAGGTTATGGCATACTAAAAGTAGACCGGCTAAACAAGAAAGGAGGTGGTGTAGCTATAATATTTAAACAGCATCTAAACATCCAGATCTTAAAATCATCAGCTCCACAAATAGGCAATGAAGAAATAATATATACCAACCTCAAAATAAACCAAAACAAAAAAAAACATCAACATAATTGGATGCTACTTCCCACCTGGCCAAAACATCCCTCCACTAGAAAACCTCCTCAGCTGGTCTACCCACCATCTCCCCCAAGAAACTATCATTTTAGGTTATTTCAATATTGACTGGCAATCCTGTTCTGGCAACCATCCAACCCATCATGTAAACCTTCATGGCTTCACCCAACTAGTCCATTCACCAACCAGGATAAATAAAAACTCCAGCAAGCACACTACCCTGGATTGGATACTAGACAGTAAGAGCCCCCAGTCATATATAACAGGCTGCTTATCAGATAGCCTCAGTGATCATTCCCCAACATTCCTACTCAAAAAATACCTATACCAAGCTAAACCTGCCATCTACCGTCAAATACATAAAAAACTAAACTTTAACCCACTCACATTCATCTCATCCCTCAAAGAATGCAACTGGCATCCTCTAAAGTACCTCAGTCTTGATGACGCAGTTGAATTTTTTAATACTACCTTCCTGAGCATCCTTAATTACCATGCCCTCATAAGACTTTCCAGAATCAAAGCACAACCCTCCCCATGGCTACAGAAAACCACTAAGTCAGAAATGAAAAACAGGGATAAAGCCTGGGAGCACTGGCACAAAACCAAAATCCCCTCAACTAGACAGAAATTCCTAGAACTATGCAATAGAGTCAAAAAGCTAATAAAACAGGACAAATTCCAGTACTACCAGTCTGCCCTAGGCTCCTCCCAACACAGACCCAAACAATTCTGGTCCTCCATAAACTCCATCCTCCACCCAGGTAAAGTCAGTACCCATCCTCCTAACATCCCTCACTCCTCAGAAAATATTGCTACCTCATTCAACACACACTTCACACAAACCATACTATCACTAGCTAAACAACACAACCCCCCCCTCCCCTCCAACACACACCTTCAACTAGTAATCTCCCCACAGCCTTCTCTTTTTCTCCTGTACCTACCTCCAAAATAAAAAAAACTCTTAACTAAATTTAAGCCCACCAAATTAGCAGCAGACAACCTCCCAAGTGAATACCTACAAATCGCAGCTGATGCTCTGGCCTACCCAGTATCCATCTTGATTAACCGATCTCTGTCAGAAAGTTACGTTCCCACACTGTGGAAAGTATCACATATAATTCCCCTCCACAAAAGCGGACCCTCCACAGAACTAACCAATTACTGCCCCATAGCTATTGTCTCTCCACTCTCCAAAATACTAGAGAGATGCATACACTCTCAGGTCTCAGACTATCTCCTTACTAACAACCTCCTTTCCAATACTCAGCATGGTTTCTGACCAAACAATAGCACCACCATTGCCTTACTCTCCTTTACTAACACTATCCTTCAGCATAAAAACAATGGCTATCTCTCCTCTGCTACTTTCCTAGACCTATCTAAAGCATTTGACATGGTCCCACACAAACAACTTATCTCTGTCCTCAATAATCTATCCTTCTCACAATCAGTCACCAACTGGTTTTAGAGTTACCTGTCTGACCGCCAACAATCCGTTGTATGGCAGAATGATTTATCTTCCCAACTACCTGTCAACATAGGGGTTCCCCAAGGATCCATCCTTGGACCCCTACGCTTCTCTGTTTTCACCAATAATCTTGCCTCTGCCACCAAACATGGCACATTCATACAATACGCAGATGACTCAACCATCATCTGCTCAGCACAGTCCCTACCCAAACTGCAAAAAGTCACACACGAAGCCTTTTCCTCTGTTGAAAATTGGTTATCCGATGCCCAATTAATACTCAACCCAAACAAAACTAAACTACTCATCTTCCAACCCACCAAACATACTCAAAACAACTCTCACTTTAACATCACAGCAAAAGACAACACCACTATTTACCCAACTGAACACACCAAATTGCTAGGAGTGGAAATAGACAATAAACTAAAATTTGACATTCACATATCCATGACCATAAAAAAGTCCACAAAAAACTAGGAGCATTATACAGAAATAAGCAACTTCTCACCAAAGCAGCAAAGATTTCAATAGCAAATTCCTACTTTATCTCCACCCTACTTTATGCCTCTCCAATATATACCAACCTAAGGCAATGGGATCTAAACAAGCTAGAGACCTGCTACAATAAAATCACCAAATTCGCCACAGGGGCATCCTACCATAGTCACCACTGTTTCTCACTTGCTGAACTGGGCTGGCTTGAACTCTCTCACCTCCTTCAATGGTATCAACTCTCACTCGCCCACAAACTAGTAAACCATCCATTAAATGTACCATCCTTCCAGAATCTACTCCAACCCTATCGCACCACCAGACCACTAAGATCCAGCAACAAAGATCACTTGCAGATCACTAAAGCCAATAACTCTTCTGGTGAAGAACTATTCTCTTGCACCATAGCCAAATTATGGAACTCCCTCCCACCCACAATTACCTCCATACCATCATGCACCCACTTCAAAACTTTACTAAAAGCACACCTAAAAACATGCTGGCTATGCCCTTGCAACTCCCACTCTAATATCACCCACCCCATCCAACCACTACCTTTCTTTCCACTTCACTAACTACCTTGATTATAGCAAGCTCAGATGCTCATAAGCCTAGTACTTATTTTATAGCAGGAACTTCTTATTGTAACATTTGTTAATGTCTGTTATGTACTTCACAGATAAAAATTCTAGTTGTCTACTGATGTACTATGTTCTTCATGTGTAAATATGTTGTAAGTAATTGCTATGTAAATTGTTAATCGCTATGTAATCCAATGTAACTACTGTCTGTTTATTTTAACTGTGGAGCTTTTCTCCCCGGGCCTCCGCTGAAAATGGACCTACGTCCAGTCGGACACTCCCGGTCAACAAATATAAATAAATAAATACATTTGTATTATATATTTCTTTTTCTTTATCAAAATCCTCTCTATCATTATTTTCTAAATTTTTCAGTGTATCTTTATGCACTCTTTTATGCATTTCCTTATGTGTTTTTTTTTGTAAATAACATTTTTATATTTAATCTTAACCAATAAATGCATTATTAATCTTTTTTCCTTCTTTGTCCCATTTTTTCATTTAACCTTTTTATTCCTCTGCCTGTTTTTATATATTACTTATTTTTCTCTACCTTTATCCATACTGCTAAATGATCCAAAATCCTGTTTAACTTGATTCTCTATCCCTTATGATTAGTCTTTCTGATATTATAAAATAATCTATTTCTATTCTGTAGGTAACCCTTCTATAAGTCCATGAATTTTTGTCCCAGAGTATTACAGTATTACTTTATTATATCTTATGACTTCTGATACTTTTCTTATATCATTTCCTATCTTTTTATTTTTACCTCTTAAGTCACAATTAAAGTCTCCTGTCAGTATAATATTTATATTTATCACTACATAATCTAGGATTTGATGAAATAGTATACCTCTTTCTTTGCAAGTAACATAGGCATATAATGTTATAATTCTACATATTTGTTCTTCTCATTTTAAGTCCACAATAGTTAATCTTCCCATTCTTACTAACATTATATCTGATATTTTTACATCTCCAAAAAATATTCAAATTCCAGAACATCCATCATTTCCCAAATTCCAGATTATCTCCCTCCCCATAATCCTTCTGTTTGCAATCTTTCTTCATTTGATAAGAATCTTGTATCTTCTGGTACAATTATATATACATTACATTTATAACACCACTCTAAATCTAAATCTCTATCCTTCTTATTACATTTAATACTATTTACATTCACTAAAAGTATCCTAAAGTTACTACTTTATTTTTTCCTTAACTTTTTAGAGATTTTAATTATATTTTATTTCTCATTCATTTTGTTTCTTTTTTTCTTTTTATGCTTATTCCTTTAAATTTTCTTTTTCTCTCTCTTACCTCTTTACCAATTGAATTCTTCTTTTTTCCTTTTACTACTTCCCAATTTATATCTTCATCATGTATTTCAGAATCTTCCTTCATTCCTCCTTCCTTATCTGTTTATCTTCTTTATCTAACCTTTTGTATATTTCCACAACTTCTATCATTGCTTTTCTTTGTTCTACTTCTCATTTTTTCTTCTTTTTCACCATTTTCAGTTTTGAAATCCATCCATAAATGCCCAGTTTTGCTACATTTATAACATTTTCAGTTCAGATTTTTTGTATCATGACCTAGTTCCCCACAAATGTAACATTTCTTCTCATCACAGTTATTTATCAAATGTCCCTATTTTCCACAAAAAGAATCATATTTTGGTTGTCCCCAATATTTTACTACAATCTTATTTCCTTCAACATGTATCATGCTTGGAATCTGTATAATTTTGTCCTTTGCTATTTTTAACACAATATTGCAGTCCCATCCACTGGTACATAACCCCCTTTTATCATAAACTTTTACACTGTCCAATACTTTTTTACATAAACATTTCAAATGGCCTTTTAAAGTTCCTCTTTCTACTTCCATACAAAAGTGTACATGAATCTTCTTTTTCTTTCTCTATTAATGTTTTTATCTTATGTAAGTTCAAAGGATTGCAGTCTATCTTTTTTTCATATTCTCCAAGAAAATGTTCCATTGCTTAAACAGTCTCAAATATAATGTCACAAAATGTCTCTTTTTTAAGAATAAAAGATGTTACCTCTTGGGCATTTATACCCAAAGGAACCATTAAATTGTCCTAAACTTCATATCTGTTCAGTTTTTGTTCTTCTTTATTTTGAATTTGCACCACATACTTCCACTTCTCACTCTCTTCCACTTTCTGTTTCTTTTCTGTGATTTCCCTGGCACCTTTCTTCAACTTTTCTGCATAAGAAATCCTTTCTGCTCCACCATCTTCTTTCAAAATCGATTCTGCTTCTTTCTTAAATATTGTATCCATAATATCTCCCCATGAAAAATCTTTATTTTCAGGCTCACTCTGCATCAACATTTCCTTTAATATATCATCCGCAGCCCTCCTGATTGGAGAAATGTGATCACACAAGACTTACTTGTTGACTCCTCTTTTTCAGTTTTGGCAGCTTTTGCTGAAAAACAACCTCCAAATCCTCCATAGCTCTGCAAGACCTCTCCACCGCACTGGTGTTCACCTATGTGCTTTCTGCCATTCTCTGCACATCATTCTCCATAGCCCCAGCTGCCACTACACTAGGAACAGGATGTGTGTGCTCTCTCATTACCTCCTGGGTTCCAAGTAGGGGAAGGTCCCCAATGCTCTGGCCAAATTTCTCTTAGTAGTAAAATACCACCTTGTGACTCCCCTGAAAAGAGACCACTAGTTTAGTGAATGCAATGTTGGGAAAAATGGATAAATAAATAAAATTAAAAGTATCAAGCTGAGCACAAGTACTGCTTCATGCTCCACAACAGCTGAACAATCAAACCGATAACAAAATATGTAACCATAACATCCATTATCATATCAGCTTTAGCACTGTAATCCTTTTAGCATCACTTGCCAGATCTATGTTATATTACCCAATAATGGGAGGTATGTTATTGCCTTCCTAAAACCTTTTCACCTGTCTTAAAAGTCCAGTGCATCTATCCAGTTATCTACATGTACATACAATTATATTATACTTGTTAACTTTGTTGATATTAGCTGTGTAATAATTGCATATAGAGGTTTTCTTCCCTGGTCTCCATTGAAAACAGCCTCATTTTGTCCCAATAGACTTTGCTGGTTAACAAACTGCAAGTAAATAAATAAAATAAATGTGTCTATAGCAGACATTTACTCTGGTAATTTCTACTGAGAGGCTATATATCGGTGGAACATTACTGAGGTTTGGACTATTACCATTTTAATAAGAAAGTTAAAATGCTAAAGCATGTAGATTGAAATAAGAGCTAGCTTTCTGAATTTCCTGGTATTGTCTGTCCTGGTCTATATTGGATGATCAAACTTTCAAAAGTTTTACTGTCATACGATCGACACCATATGATCAAATTTTTGAAAGTTCAAACATTTTAACGGAGATCTCTGTACAGTGCAGAATGGGAAGATTTCCCTTTTCTGCACTGTAGTGTGATCTCAGAGTTGGTATATTTAAAGAGGGTGTGGGTGGGGGGGTGCAGTCCCCCATGTGGGGGGTGCAGGGGGGCTTGGCCCCCTGCTTAAAACATTCAGCTAGGTTATTTGTGTAATTTAGTTTTTTTAATTAGATTTTCAAACTTTTAAAAGTTCGATCATATGATGTTGACATATGTCAGTCGAAGTTTTGAAAGTTTGATTATCTGATATAAACCCCGTCTGTCCTGTGACTCTTTATACCAGTTCACCTATACATTTCCATAAGGTGTGGTAACCTTGCTACAATGGAATAATTTGTGAGGGTTCTGAATTTTTTGTACCCTGTCATGTGCCTCTCACATAGGGAACATAAGGAGTACCTTTTATCCTGACTCTCATTAGATGCCCAGTATGCCTCACGGGTGAATGTCATATGGTGTTTAAACAAACAAGAGGCATAGCCTAGCATTTCTAAGATCCTGAACTGTTTGCTGACTGTATTGTTTACCTCAGACACAAACCACAATTTTCACATCTGTTCATGCCACCATTTCACTTGTATGTTTCTCTTTGCCTTAAGGTTGATATGATTGGAGTCTTACTCCTACACTACACTGAATCCCCTCCCATTATGATAGGTACATTCTCCTAATGATAGGACCATAAACATTTTGAAACCCTTTCCTTTTTGTCGTTTGCCATGCTCCACCTTCTAACTCTGCTTTTTCAGTATTTCTCTCATTTTTAAGTACCCCACTTATGCAAAGTCTGTCAAGTTAAACACTGTGGATTGCCCACTAAATTGTTTAAACACATGTGGTACCATTTCCTATTAAACTTCTTCCAGGAATGAAATATGAGGCTGCAGAGAATGTAAATAGTGCTTGAAAGCATTTTTAGTTTAGAATGAAAGCCTTTAATATCAGCAGCTACAGCAGTTGAAAGCATCACTTTAATAATCACATCACTATAAATGCAGTAAATAAAAACAAACCTTATGATGAAACAAAATCCTGCTTGATAATGCCAAGCATGGGAGAAGTTTAACAAGATAAGTGCAATGGTCTGAAAGCTTACACCAAGTAATACTAATAGACAAAACAGTGTAGTCATAGAGAAAATAATATCCCGAGCTATACATGTAGTAATATGTTATAGGTTCATAGGTGTTTACTATGCTAATGACCACACGGGCCTTTTTAAGCCTATCCACGCATCCCAAATCTGGCAAGTTCTGGAACCCTTAATAAGTGTAAGCAGGGGCTAGGGTAATGAAACATGTATAAGCAGGGCTCTGGGAGATGAACCATTTACAGGCTGCCTGTGTCCATTAGAGACATAGGTGCCAAACCAGGGATGAATTTCCTGTTCCCCATCCAATTGTTCAAATAACACTTGAATTAGGTTAGGGAGGAATTCTGCTTCATATGGATGGGAGCCTGTTCAAGAGAAGGGGTATTCTCTGGGAACAGGTCTGTCTCTCCAGCAGATCCAATTTATATTTAGGCAAGATTTAAGTCTTTAGAATGCCACACTCTAGCACAACACTGTCTGGATGCAGGGACCTGGCTATAAATATAAATGAAATCTTATTTTAAAATGTATGTAAAGTTATTTTGGTTGCCACTACTTGCTGGTGGCTGGTAGATCCTTTTTTATCACTGTTTCAGAGAAAAACAAAAATGGGGCATCGGTTTCATTAGTTGCTCAGAAAGGATTTGCAACCAAGCTTCCTGATCATCTCATGATACTAGTTCAAAAGTTCCATATCCAGTAGTTCAAGTTCTTCTACGAGAGCAAATGCATTGTCCACTGGTATAATAAACTTCTGGAAATTCCCAATTTTTCTAGAGAGATGCATCAGGCCATTATTTGTAGACAAATGTACTTCATTACTGGCAGTGTTCCTGGTCTCCTGTGGGGTTGGTATCACTCTAAAAGGGGATACAGCACTCAATTTACCTGGTCTGGTGGGTAGCACAGATCTTTAATAAGCTGCTGGATTTGAAACTTGGGATCTTTAGTTAGGTGAGGCAGTGTATTTGAGGGTTAGATCTGCTTCTTTATCTGAGCTCAGTTCACTTTGTAGGAAGGTGAGAGCAGCCTTGTGGTTATTGAGCATCAGTCTTTTGGACTGCGATCTAAACAGCAGTCTCACTGAGTACTCAAATGAGGATTCAGTGATCAGTGTACCTGCTCATTTATTCTATTATGAGTCAGTTTCTGGGTTTTAGGGAGGAGCTCTTGTAGGTACTTCACATGGTCTTTTTTTTGTTGTTACCCGTTTTTCAGACCTAACTTATTTTTTAATTTGTTAGCCTTCTGTTAGATCCATTTAATAGATTTTTGAAAATGCCAAAGTAAACCGATGGCCTTTGGAAGATTCTTGGTATCAGCAGACATGATTGTCTCCAAAAGTTACACTTTCTTCGCCAGTAGTTGAACCTCCTCATTATTTTTAGGAGCCAAAGCAGCATCAGCCAAAACATTGTTAATAAATCATTCTGTGCATCCAATTACCATTCCAGCAGGGTCACTGGTTTTTGCTCCTTCTAAGACAGTCACATAGTATCCACAGACTAGAAAATATGCCAAAGGGTTTCAGTGCTACAATTAATTGGCTTGGAACTTGTTGAAAAAGGCCAAAAATGGCTAATAAATTTAGTAGCCTGTTTATAAACTGTGAGAATGAAATCAACATTAAACTTTGAAACCCAGAAAATGAAATTTAAAATCTTTTAGTTCCACCCAATGAACCCATAATTATGACACAATTTTTACACGAGATGTAAAACTGTTAATCTTTTATCTAATATCAGACAAGTAAAAAAAAAAAACAGGGTCCATTTTCTGTGGCAGCAACAAAGAAAACATCTCTAAATCAACATTAAATAAATATTGGGTCTATTTTTTCACTCTGTCCTACAAATGGGTGACATCTATCTAGTCAGCTATTAATTCTTCCATCACATTTTCAGTTGTTACTGCCTGCAGGCCACATTTCACATTATGCAATGTAAACTGCAATGTTTTGGGTGGCTGTAATTGGAAGAAAGTGTAAGGCGTGTTTGTAATCACTGCTTGTCATCAGGTATCCTTTCTGTTAGACTGGATCGTTATGAATTGTGTCATTGTAACTTATTTATGTTGTAAGAATCAGTCTTCTTCTTTTCAGTACGTGTCATCAACATACTGTTTGACGATATAATATTTACATTCACTTTTATTTTATTCTTTTTTTAAGTAAAACACTGGGGTAGCACAAACGCATGGTGTGTAGAGTTGTTGCCTTATAGCAACAGGCTCTCAGGTTGAGTCTCAGCTGTAATTCCTTCTGCGTGGACTCTGCATGTCCTCTCTGCATTTACATGAGTTTTCTCCAGGTACTCTGGTTTCCTGTCACCTCCCAAAGACATGTGGCATGTGGTTTAACAGTTCTAAAATTTCCCAAGGTGATTGCGTGGGTCTATATTATGTCCTCAAAGAGGCGTTCCATCAAACGCCTTTTCATCAACCCTTAAAATGTGAACAGCCATATCAGCAATTTCTTTCCCTGGGAAAGAAACCACTTGGCCATCCTTGTTAGTATGCCTTTTTCCCAGTGCAGGGTGATCTTGGAGTTGGTATATTTAGTTGGAGCGGTGTGGGGGTGAAGTCCCCCATTTTGTAATGTTTGTAGTGATGTGTTCTTCTTTTTAGGGCAAGCAATTTCTTTCCCAGGAAAATAAATCACTAATATGGTGGTTCGCTGTTATGGCAGTTCACGTTTTACTTTTAAGGGTCGATGAACAGGTGTTTGATGGAATTCCTCTTCAAGGATATAATATAGACTCTTTGTGCAGTGTGTGTTTGATACAGAAGAAAAGCTTGGTAATCTTGTATAGTCATATCTGCGGAAAACGGTTTACTATCAAAAGGACGATCAGACTTCGTTCGAGTTACGTAAACCCAAATGCCCAATTCGACATTAGTAAACACTGAACAAAATGTTGAAATGCACAACAGCGAATGCACTATAGCATTTGCTGTTGTGCATTTCAACATTTTAATGCAGATCGCACTTTTGTGGGATCGGGAAATGTACCCTTTCCCTCACTGTAGTGCGATCTTTGAGTTTGTATATATAAATAGCAGGTGGTGTGGGGGTGCAGGGGGGCTTGCCCCCCTGCAAAAACATTCTTCACTGTGTTTTGAGTAATTGTTCAACTTGCACAAATGTGGAGAATGTTTGAAAGATGTCGAATTCGACATTGTCCACTTCTGTGTTCAACATTTCTTGCAGTTCTTTTTTTGTCACTCATTCCGTTTGCTAATTCTATAACTCACACAAGGTGCGAGTCCACAACTGATAGTAAACCATGGAAAACACCTATTCATAGATTGACATTGGGTCACTATAGGAATTAGGTACGACTTGCAAGCATGGCTATATGTAAGTAAGAATGCAATAAAGTATATTGTTAAAAAAGGAAGCATTAAACATACAAAGATATGCATGTGCTACACACTTATACACACACATGTGCTATCCACACATACTTAACTATATATTGTAATATTGCCATACACACACACATGTATTGCACAAATGTACCACAATCATACACATACAAATATAACACAAACATATAGATCTGAACATGTGAAGAAGCAACTGAAATGGCATAAAACAGGACTGAGTTTGCTCATAGAAGAAACCCATTTCTGGATGCCTCAAGATGAACCTGCATTTCTGTTACAGTCCCTGCACAAGACACTCTGTCTGTCTCTCTCTCTATATATGAGTGTGTGTGTGTGTGTGTGTGTGTGTGTGTGTGTGTGTGTGTGTGTGTGTGTGTGTGTGTGTGTGTGTGTGTGTGTGTGTATAAATATGTATAGATGTATGTTTGTATGTGTATGACTATATATAAAACAGCAGTCAGTAAATACTTGGTTAACTACAGCACTAGGAACGGATCAGAACACCCAGGGATGGAAGGTATATGGCACAAATGGAGGCAGTACCAAACATGTCAGACGTCCTCTGGAGGAAGAAAACAAGAACAGAAAACTCTAGGTTACAAAAGGTTGTAAGTTTAGTCCAGGAAAACAAACGAGATGTCATATCCTCTGGGGAGCAAATGACTGCTATTTTCCTTGCATGTAGTTGCCTTTCTAGAAGACTGTAACAAAAGTACATGTATGCAGACACACGTATGTACATGAAGCAGAGCATTCTTTAACTGGTAACCAGTCTATTTTTGGCTGTACAGCACAGTGCATTTATAGGTGGATGCAAAGAGGATAGGTTTGGGTAGGAGACAATAGAAATTGTTGTAAGTCATACTCAAGGTGAGCTTGATGCATGCCTTTACTAATGATAGGTCTAACTTGGGGGCAAGGAAAAAAATGAGCTTCCACACCCAGAAGAGGAGTGAATTGACATCTCATTTCTATATGATTACAAAAAAATGGGTAGTTGGAAGTGGGATGTGAAGAAGGCCATGAAAGACTGGTGGAAAAGGCTGATCCAAAAGATCATGGATTGGTAGTTAGCGAGATTTAGGAATAAAACCGTAGCAGGAGATCAGGGTATTATACTAGAAGGATAGTTTCCCCACTACAACACATAAAACTACATCTCATAGTGTCTAAACTACTAAGTACATAAGGTGTAATACCACACAACCAATATTTTGGTCATAGGAGACTCCATTGTGAGACACACTGATGTCCTCCTCACTAGATTGAATAAGGATAAGGTTACATTTAGTTGCTTATAAGGAGCCAGGATTTTATACATCATGCAAGCACTCAGTTCAGGTCCATGTGGGGGTAAGTGACTTGAGACTGTATGAAGAGAGGCATGATTCAGCTCTCAGAATGTGTCACAGGTGGGTATGAGCTTGGCATTAAGCAGTATTCTACCATCCCAAGGATGATGTCTGAATACCAACAGAAAATAACTGACTTTAATAATTAGCTTAGTTTCTGCTTTCACTCCAAGGGGATCTAATATTTATCAGCCTGGGAGAACACAATTGACAGGTCATGCTGCTTTGCCAGGGATGGTCTTCATGTGTCACCACTAGGCTTTTAGATATTGGCCAAAACATTACCCACTCCTAAAGTACCTTCTTTAGGCATTGCCAAACAAGTAAACCTTCCAACATAACAAAATCTACTCATGATAAGCTAAAGGTATTACTGCTCAGTGCTAGGAGTCTCAACAAGAAACTATAGTCCCCAGAAGCAGTCCTCACCATGGAGAATGCAGACATCTGTGTAGTTACTGAAACATACTTCAAAGCCGTGGAATGCACTCTGGCAATGCATTACTGTAATGTGTTGCACATGTTCTAATCATCCACTGCATATGAAAGGGCAAAAGGTGGAGGCGTATCCATCTACATAAAGGATAAGCACTCCTCAGGAATGGTCAAACAATATGACATGTTTGAGCTACTCCATGTATGTAGGTTCATAGATTAGTACTAGGCTATCTGCTCTTGTAAGTTATTTTAAGCCTGACCAATTACCCCATGTGAGTATCAAACCCAACACCTTGTGTCTGTAAAGTAAACACTTTAATAATCATTATGCCAACCTCCCAACTACATTCAACTACCCGTAGGAAACATCTGTTACCATATCCTTGCTGGCTACATGTCCCCCACAATGAACCAGTAAACCTATACATCATACCTGAATTTAATTGAATCATTTACCATTCAGACCAATACCATACTTATAGGTAATTTCCCCTCTATTAATTGGGAAAAATACACAACCAGTAACATGCAGGCTCAAAGATTTCTAAACTTTGCAAATACAGATGCCCTGGAGCAGCTAGTCCACACTCACACTAGGGGGTACAAATATCCCAGACTCGATACTACCAAATATGGGAGAGGATTGCACCCCCCCCCCATGTAATGCTCTCACTGTTCTTAAAGGTTTTGGGGTTAGGTGTGGGTTCTAGTTTTATATTTATTTCTGTAGTAAAGGCTAATGCAGAAGGTCTTGGTTGACTAAGTTTGCTAATTACTGCAAGTTGGGGGCAATCATTGAATCCCCTAACAAAGCAGACATCCTTCAGAAGGGTCTGACTCAGACAAATGATTGGTGCCAGACACATGGCCTAAAACTAAATGCATAAAATGCATAATTATACCCTTTGGGAAGTCAAATGCCCCTGCAAATTACAACATTAATAGCACACCCTTAAGAATGGACTCAGAGGTGAGAGATTTAGGTACATATATAGACAGTAGCTCCAGTGGTGAGAATGTCCTATGTGGCACAGTTAGTAATAAAGGCATGGCATCCAGATGCCAGGAAGCTGTAGTCCCACTGTACTTGGCCTTCATCAAACTAAAAAGTGAGTACAATGCACCTTTTGGCATGTATCTGACCAGGCACTTGCAACAACTGAAGCAGCCTCAAAGGTTCCTTCCAAAAAAATACAGGGTATAAACATGTCCTCTGTGAATGAACTAAAAAAGCCCAATCCCTTTACTTTGTCTCCTACTGTCTATTAAGGGGTGATCTATGCCTAACCTACAAGGCACTCTCAGATTCAGCTCTGATGGAACTGTTACATATTCACAAGACAAACTGCCCAAGGATTACCCGTTCCAACGATCTAAACTTGATCTTTGACATGATCAAAACATGCTGGAATGACAGATATGTGTCTCAGAGATTACCCTCTCTGTAGAACAGGCTTCCTGTTCACCTAAAGTAGAGCCCTTGTCTGACCCTCTTCAAACAGTTTTAAATTATAAACTCACTCCTGGGGTGGTGCCCATATCCCTTGTGGACAGGGGCTGTATGTAAAATACTTAAGGGCATAGGCACAAACCTAAGCCATCCTCTAGCCCTTAGGCATCGAAAATCAGCTAAAATCTATCTTGGTAATAATAGCTACACTTGTAGGGGCTCTTGAGCCATTAGCCTAGTAGCCTCCTATGACCCTATGAACCTATGAAGCTACCCCAGGAGCAAACTGTTAGGTGGTGTGATCAGCACTGAAGACTGCAAACAGTGTTGGTCATCGCTACTTAAATGATTGCTTGCAGTATGCATGTGTTAGGAACTGCAGCAAAGATCTAGTATTGCTCCTTGCTACAATGTTGGAAATGTGGAAACATGGCAAAAGGCTATTATATAGAACTGTTGGAGGACTTTTTTGGAGGATTACCTAGGGGCATTGATTAACCTACCTACTGCTATGTCAATGCTACTTTCATAAGTAATTTCAACACAACCTTCAATGACTATTTTGCAATCATACTTATTTGTACTGCTACTGAGCAATGTAGAAATAGGGAAAAGAGAACAAAAGCACAGCAGTAAAACAAAGGGCACATTTCATAGCCAGAATGAGGGGTGTGGAACAAAAAAAAGAACACTTCACTCAGCCAGAGTATGGGACAGCACCAAAAGAAAAGGACACAATGCACAGCGAGAATATGGGGAAGTACTAAAATGAAGAACACATCGAACAGTTGGTATGTGGGAGAGCACCAAAACAAAAAGATACCTCACATAATCAGAGTGTGAGGAGAACCAAAACAAAGGATGCTCCAAACAGCCAAAATGTGGGGGAAAAACAAAGGATACCTTCCAAAGCTGAAATGTGCTAAACTTGTATCAGTGAGCAGAAGGTAATGGGTGGCAAAGACTACAGCAGGTCCATGAATAAAAAATAAAATAAGATGCATGCTGAAGACCTGCAGGCAACCATGCTGCACAGATGGAAGAACAACAGATGTATTATATGCAAAAATGTCTTGGGATGCATGACCACTTTTGCAAAAGGTAATTTCAGCAAAAATGGCTCCACAGATGATAATGTTCTCCAGCAGAATAAAAAGAGTCATAGCAAAGTAACCCAATAAAGACACACAATTGAAGAAACTATCCAAAGAAGGGAGAGGGGCAGCAATGTACTAAGGAGTGATTAGAAATCTGAGAAACTGTACTAAAGAGTAACAACACTGTCCACATCATCAGTAGAGTGAAACTAACCTGTCTCACGATGGTTTAAACCCAGCTCACATTCCCTATCAGTGGGTGAACAATCCAACGCTTGGTGAATTCTGCTTCACAATGATAGGAAGAGCTGGCATCGACGGATCAGATAGTGACATCACTATGAATGCTTGGCCGCCACAAGCCAGTTATCCCTGTGGTAACATTTCTGACACCTCCTGCTTAAAATCCAAAAAGGCAGAAGGATCGTGAGGCCCCGCTTTCACGGTCTGTATTCATACTGAAAATCAAGATCAAGCAAGCCTTTGCCCTTCTGCTCCACTGGAGGGTTCTGTCCTCCCTGAGCTCACCTTAGGATACCTGCATTACTCTTTGACAAGTGTACTGTCCTAGTCAAACTCCCCACATGACACTGTCCCTGGAGGGGGTCATGCCTGGGCGCTTGGATCTAGAAGTCTCACCGGGTAAGTGAAAAAAAACAATAACATTAGTTATATTTCACCAGCATTAGTGGCCTCTCACTTATTCTACACCTCTCATGTCTCTTCACAGTGCCAGACTAGAGTCAAGCTCAACAGGGTCTTCTTTCCCCGCTGATTCTGCCAAGCCCTTTCCCTTGGCTGTGGTTTTGCTAGATAGTATGTAGGGACAGTGGAAATCTCATTCATCCATTCATGCACATCACTAATAAGATGACAAGACATTTGGCTACCTTAAGAGAGTCATAGTTACTCATGCCGTTTACCCATACTTCATTGAATTTCTTCACTTTGACTTCCAGAGTACTGGGCAGAAGTCACAACCTGTCAACACCCATCTCAGGCCTTTGTGATGCTTTGTTTTAATTAAACAGTCAGATTCTCCTGGCCTGCACCAGTTCTAAGTCAGCTGCTAGCTGTCAGATGATGTGGGATGCCAGTCGGGACCAGTGCCACCACAGCCAGGGTGATCCACAAGAAGGGCCCAGCGCACATCCAGAGTCACTGCAGTGGCACTTCTACTTGTCACGGCATAGCCCCCACAGCTCCCAGTAATGGCGGTGGTGGGGTATGGGCCCAATGCTCCAGCTCCATCCATTTTCAGGGCTAGTTCATTTGGCATGTGCATTACAGGCCTTGGTAAGGACCACTTTCACATAGAGTGGGGAAATGAGGGGATACTAAACTGCTGCTAAAAAGGAATGGCTGGATACCTAATAGTTAACAGTGAAAAAAGGAAGGTGGAGGAAGAGGAAGCTGGGGCAACAAAGATAAAATCAACGACCAGCTGATAGAGGGGGTAGAAACTCAGAAGAAAGGAGGAATAAACAGGATAGGCATTTACCCAAGCGTATACACAGAATCCATCTCCAGATCTGAGGAGAAACCTAAAATAGAGGTCAACAAGGGTGGAGAGGGAAGGGGAGTGCAGAAGGAAAAGATGCACACCAGAGGAAAGGAGAAGAAGGGCAAACTTATACATCTGTGACTGGACTAGGAAAACTGAAAGAAAGAAGAACAGTACCAAATAAGAACTGCAAACTGCAAAAAAACTATTTTGAAGGAATGATGATCTAAAAGTAAGACAAACTAAACTGGATAAGACAGAAAGGGAAAAGAAGTTAACAAAAGTAAGAGAACAGGATAAACAGAGGGGGGGGGGTGGTGTTAACAAGGAAAAGACTAGGCAAGCGATATCATGCAGAAAAGGGCATTGCAAAGTCATATATTGGGCAGGAGGGGTAATGAATCTGATCAGCAGGAGAGAGAGGGCATGACAGCAGCTGCACTTCACCATGACAATAAGCATGAAGATTACCCAAGCATGGCTGGACAAGATAGCTAGCTATCTGGTCTTACACGAAGAAGGAAGGGAAACCGGAATGATCAGCTCACACAATGAGGAGGTGAGTTCTAACTCCATAAAGAGGGGAATATGGGAAGCTTTCTGAAAATAAGACAAAGAAATAAGTTTCCAATAGGCTGGGCAGACCATATCAAAGCACAGCAGAAAAGAGTACTATCATAATGTTCACGAAAAAGATAAGGATACAAGACCAGCAGTGGAAATCAGCAAGGAAAGATATTGGCTAAGATGGAAAGGAAAAACTGAGTGGATAGCTCTGTGATAGGATAAATTCCCAAATATGATGAAGAAGTATTGGTGACATTATTTCTAAAGATATGAAAAACTAGGAGGTGGAATGACTTTGAGTGCATAAAAGGGAACACTAAGACAACATTAAACCAAAGCATCATTAGAAAGAAAGGATAAACATTATTCCAATAACAAAAGACACAGAAGCGAATACAGAGCTGGCAGTCTCCTAAAGCCTGCTGGGAGGGAGGGGCTTAGTGGCCAGAGGGGCTGCCACAACATTTACTTTTTAATTAATAAAAATGTTTGCATATTATTGTGTAGTTATGTTTAGCAGGTTAGTTAGTTTACTCAAGCTCAAACCCTGTACTTTGCTTATAGGTGGCAAGAACCTGAATCCTCTACACCAACTATGAGATTATGAATTTTAGTGCTTTTTCAGGGAACTGTGAGCTTCACTGCATTTTCAAGGAATTGTGAGCTTCAAGGGAAGAGAAGTTTACTATTGCTCACACTAAGTCTGTTTTCAGTTCAACTGTTTTGTTTAACAAATGGTCACCACTATTTGTGTTAGAGACTTTGCAAGATGCCTTGTAACTATTAACCTCTTGTTGGTTTGTCGTCCATTCTCTGCTACAATATTACCACCTTACCATTTTATTTTTTTAATGTAACATGGGCAATTTATTCTTCAAGGACAGCAAGCACTGAATTTCTAGAAGAAACACTGAAATATAAAGTTGTTTGCCAGCAGAAACCTCTTCATTAGTTATAGATCTCTTTAATGTAGATTTTTTTTATTTTTGCAGAGATTGTCCATATGGACTGATATTGGTGGATTGCAATGACAGAAGTTTGAGTGGCGTTTTATGGTTGCAATATTCTGAAATGGGCAATTTTGTCATTATTGGTTCAGGTCTATATTAAAAGACCAAAAAATCAAAACCGTGAACACCTAAAGAGCGAAAGAAATGGAACCTCAAACTTGCTATTGTGGGGGGCTGTACCCCCCACACCCCCCGCTAAATATATATTCCAACTCTGAGATCGCACTACAGTGAGGAAAGGGCAAATATTCCAATCTTCACTGTACTGTGATCTGACAAACAGCACCTCGAGGTTCCATTTTTTTTTTTGCTCTTTAGGTGTTCACGGTTCTGCTCTTTTGGTCTTGTAATATAGACCCATTAGTTTATATGTTTTGTTTCATTGCTTACTGGAAAAATGATCAAGACTATAAATTTAAAACACATTCTAACAAGTGGCACTGTATTATACAAGGAATATAATTTAATACAATCAGGAAGATGAATCAAAGAACACATGCATTTGTGCATGGACAAAAAATCTGCAAAAGGGGCCTACGGTCTGAAACCAGCCTGAATGTAAACATAATCTGCCACTGGCCAGATGCATTTTCTTTGAATTTGGATTTTAATGCCATTTCAATGAATCTGAGTTTCGAGGGTAGAGAAGTTTATTGTTATTGCCAAGTCTTAATTGTATTAATTGTTTAACAAATGTGTATTAGTGTTTGTGCTATAAAATTTGTAATAGAAGTTTTAAATTAAATCCCAATATCTGTAATCATTTTAGTAGAAAGGATGAAAATAGTATGCACACTGACAAGTTTGAACAGTGTTTATTGTAACTAGGGAGAAATGGCCAAATAGTGCAACACTGCAATGTCTACAGGGGGCTGTTGTGTGTGTGTGTGTGTGGGGGGGGTTCTGTGTGTAAGTGGGGGCCCCAATCCATTATCCTACCTAGACCCCTATTTGACCATGATGAAAACTATAAGCTCCTAGGGAACTGAATAATAGGATGGTTCCATTCAGGAAAACAAAGTAGATTGGAATCTAGTAAAGGTATTTGGATTATGGAGGATTACGAGGTCAAAAAAAAAACAGACATTCTACATCTATAGTATTAAAGATGACTATGAGAACAGGAACTGTCTACAGGGAAGCATGGAATGAAGTTGGGGCAGTGTGAAAAAGAGACAAGAAGAAGCCAAAAAGTACTGAAAGAAGGATTAGAAATGTCATAGAACACTAACAGGACAAAAAGAGAGAGAAGAACAAGGCAGAAAGTACTGAAATAAGGATTAGAAACGTCATAGAACTCTAACAGGACAAAAAGAGAGAAGAACAAGGCAGAAAGTACTGAAATAAGGATTAGAAGCATCATAGAACACTAACAGGACAAAAATAGAAAAGAACAAGGCAGAAAGTACTGGAAGAAGGATTAGAAGCATCACAGAACACTAACAGGACAAAAAGAGAGAAAAGAACAAGACAGAAAGTACTGAAAGAGGGATTAGAAGCATCATAGAACACTAACAAGACAAGAAGAGAGAGAAGAACAAGACAGAAAGTACTGAAATAAGGATTAGAAACGTCATAGAACACTAACAGGACAAAAAGAGAGAAGAACAAGGCAGAAATACTGAAAGAAGGATTAGAAGCATCATAGAACACTAACAGGACAAAAAGAGAGAAGAACAAGGCAGAAAGTACTGAAATAAGGATTAGAAGCATCATAGAACACTAACAGGACAAAAAGAGAGAAGAACAAGGCAGAAAGTACTGAAATAAGGATTAGAAGCATCACAGAACACTAACAGGACAAAAAGAGAGAGAAGAACAAGACAGAAAGTACTGAAAGAAGGATTAGAAGCATCATAGAACACTAACAGGACAAGAAGAGAGAGAAGAACAAGACAGAAAGTACTGAAATAAGGATTAGAAATGTCATAGAACACTAACAGGACAAAAAGAGAGAAGAACAAGGCAGAAAGTACTGAAAGAAGGATTAGACACATCATAGAACACTAACAGGACAAAAAGAGAGAAGAACAAGGCAGAAAGTACTGAAATAAGGATTAGAAGCATCACAGAACACTAACAGGACAAGAAGAGAGAGAGAAGAACAAGGCAGAAAGTACTGAAATAAGGATTAGAAGCATCATAGAACACTAACAGGACAAGAAGAGAGAAGAACAAGGCAGAAAGTACTGAAATAAAGATTAGAAGCATCATAGAACACTAACAGGACAAGAAGAGAGGAGAAGAACAAGGCAGAAAGTACTGGAAGAAGGATTAGAAGCATCACAGAACACTAACAGGACAAAAAGAGAGAGAAGAACAAGACAGAAAGTACTGAAAGAGGGATTAGAAGCATCATAGAACACTAACAGGACAAAAAGAGAGAGAGAAGAACAAGGCAGAAAGTACTGAAATAAGGATTAGAAGCATCATAGAACACTAACAGGACAAAAAGAGAGAAGAACAAGGCAGAAAGTACTGAAAGAAGGATTAGACACACACATCATAGAACACTAACAGGACAAAAAGAGAGAAGAACAAGGCAGAAAGTACTGAAATAAGGATTAGAAGCATCATAGAACACTAACAGGACAAAAAGAGAGAGAAAAACAAGGCAGAAAGTACTGAAATAAGGATTAGAAGCATCATAGGACACTAACAGGACAAGAAGAGAGAAGAACAAGGCATAAAGTACTGGAAGAAGGATTAGAAGCATCACAGAACACTAACAGGACAAAAAGAGAGAAGAACAAGGCAGAAAGTACTGAAATAAGGATTAGAAACGTCATAGAACACTAACAGGACAAAAAGAGAGAGAGAAGAACAAGGCAGAAAGTACTGAAATAAGGATTAGAAACGTCATAGAACACTAACAGGACAAAAAGAGAGAAGAACAAGGCAGAAAGTACTGAAAGAAGGATTGGACACATCATAGAACACTAACAGGACAAAAAGAGAGAAGAACAAGGCAGAAAGTACTGAAATAAGGATTAGAAGCATCATGGAACACTAACAGGACAAGAAGAGAGAAGAACAAGGCAGAAAGTACTGGAAGAAGGATTAGAAGCATCACAGAACACTAACAGGACAAGAAGAGAGAAGAACAAGACAGAAAGTACTGGAAGAAGGATTAGAAGCATCACAGAACACTAACAGAACAAAAGAGAGAAGAACAAGGCAGAAAGTACTGAAATAAGGATTAGAAGCATCACAGAACACTAACAGGACAAAAAAGATAGGTTATATAAGGTAGGATGGATTCAAGACAAAGTGAGTGATGGATCACGCAACAAAACAGAGAGGAGAGAAAAGAACATTTGAAAATAGCTTGCAGTGGAATATTGACCAGAGGAGTTAGAACCAAGGAGTTAGATGTAAATAAAACAGATTGATAAGAGACACAGAAAGCGTTAAAACAGCAATGAAGGAAAAGTAAATGGCTGAGAAAAAATAATACCATTAGGACTGAGGAGAAAAGACAAGGAAGGCATTAATGACGAGGTTAAAGGATATAGAAATATCAGGAAGATAAAAAGAGATGAAGCCAAAATATAGATAAGTGACTGTGGAAGGAAATCAAAGAATGTTTTTGCGATAATGTACATATCACTGAGAGAAATGATGCATTCAGAAAACATGGGCTACAGACTGGAAAATGTAAAAGAAGAAGAAAATGGAGGATTAAACAGTCACATGACAGAAATTGAAATTACTATGTCAATTTCAGGTTTAAAAGGAGGGGAAACAATGGGGTGAAATGGGTACCCCATAGATTTCATTAAAATTGTGAAAGAGGCCATAACACCAGACCT
Organism: Protopterus annectens; assembly: GCF_019279795.1. NCBI lineage: Eukaryota > Metazoa > Chordata > Ceratodontiformes > Protopteridae > Protopterus > Protopterus annectens. The sequence goes on from NC_056747.1 coordinate 1,135,661,872, forward strand.
ACAAAGGACATTCAAGAGAGGACGGAATTAAGGACATTATCCACATCAATGAGTTCAGCAAAGTGGTTCTATTCCCAAATAAGTTGTAGTTACTAATTTCACTCAACAGCCATAGATGTTGAGATTTTAGGTAAAATGCAAGACAGCAGGATTGAAAAACACTTCAAAAACGAAATCCAAAAGGGGCAGGCAGTGTTTGTAAAAGAGAAGTTCTCAAGAGATATCTGGTGGCAACTACTTACGTTCACAGGAAAGCAGGAACTAATAGAGACAACAACACCTTTGTTATTTTATTTAAAATCAGGAAAACCTTCAATCATCTGGAATGGAGGTTTCTACACAGAACACTATAGAAGCATGTAGGGAAGGATTTAGGAAGTGGATTAACGTGTTGTATGCTAAACTCATTAAAAAAGTATTGGTAAATTGGCAAGATACTTTTCCAATGATAATACACAGAAGCATCAGATAAGGACCCCACAATCTCCAAGTCTATTTTTTTCTAGTTATAGTGGTAATATCCCAAGACATTATAAAAAAGTGGGGTGAGGGAGTACACCTTCCTTTATTTACATGGGACTGCATTGTATTGGCAGAGGACCTGCAGACAACAGGACAAACAGTACTAGAGAAGGCCTCAAAAGACTGTGCTCGTCAGATTGAGAAACAATGATAGGAAAGAATCCCAAAGATTCATACTGCAAATATACAAGATGTCTGGAACAAAATATCTAGGCTTGGAAACATAAGAGAAAATAACAAAATATGGAAAGATAAGGTATGGAATCATAGTAGAAGAAATCATGAAGCTTAAAGAATAAATGGAGCAGAAAAATCTACACTTTGGTGTGGCTTATTCCCAGGGAAAGAAGGAAGGAGTTGATAATGATACCCTGCCAACACCCTTATGTCAGCATGCCATTGCTGACCTGTCAGTTCAAGGCACAGCAGCAGAGTTCATCTTGGGAGGGGTGCATTCATGCCCCCTGGGCTTGTACTTTCTCTTCTATTTCACCCTCTGACCATATACACAATGATGTAATGAGAGCTACATATACTGATATATAATCATTCTAATATGTGAGTCGTGTGTGTGTGTGTGTGTGTGTGTGTGTGTGTGTGTGTGTGTGTGTGTGTGTGTGCGCACGCGCACGTGCACATGCGTGCATGTGTGTGTGTGCCCATGCATGTGTGTGTGTGTGCGTGCGTGCGCGTGCACACGTGCACGTGTGTGTGCGCATGTGTGTGTGTGTGTGTGTGTGTGTGTGTGTGTGTGTGTGTGTGTGTGTGTTCCTGTGTTTGTAGGGGGGTCATATTCTAAACCTCTCACTGCAAGAATTCTTCATAAAGCCAAAAATAATGAGGGGAGAAATGCCCAAAATCAGGGACAGTTTTTTAAATAATGTTCTTTTAAATCTAGAAGGTTGTTAGAACATCAGAATTTGCTTTAGCATACATTTTCAGAAGGATATGAAGTCTGTCCTGTTTTTACTGACTTCAATCTTCAAATATTTGCCAGAACACCATAACTTTAATGAGGAAAAGACCAACACTATGAGGCAAAAGTTTGGACATGTTCTAAAATTTTGGGCAGATGAGAACTATAGGGGATTGAATGCTTCTCACAGTCTCTGACAAGTGGACATATCAGCCAGTAGCTGCAGGATCATCCCCCCTTGTCTGTGAAGGTAAAGAGATTCATAGGTACTTACTAGTCTATTGATTTGTAAGGCTTTTAAGAAGCCTAACCTTACATTCCCATGGTAGTTGTTAACCCTTATATTTTGCATACAAATAACCCATAGATGGGCTGAACATTGATGTTTTGGGACAGTTACATGTTTCCCCTTTCCAAGAGGAACAGGGGTGCTAAATCAGTGGTGAATTTCAGGTTACCCATCCATTTTTCCAAGTTACATTTGAATAGATTAAGAGAACTACATTGCTTTATGAACCTATAGAAAGTTTACCCCGGAGATCACTCTAGTGGCTCTACTTGATAGAGGCATTGGGAAGTAAAGATGGGCGGCACAATGCCAGGGCACTTCTATGGGCTAGGCTTGTAAAGGCCCCAGGGCCATTAGCCTAGTACACACCTATGAACCTATGAAAGATGGTTCCATAGAAGTGGTGTCCTCTGTGATGCAGTCCTGTCCCTCCAACATCTTCTGTTTATTTTGCAAAAGAGATTTAGATCCATTGACTGGGTGTTTATGATGCCATTGGGCTTACAAAACTGTAATAGGGTCTGTTGAAGATCACTATACAAGGCAAAGGTCACTTTTCAGCAGCCTGTATGATACTGAGAAGAGGGACAAGGCTATGAGATAGTCTACATCATTTTTATGAATTAGACCCTTGATTTTATTAGTGAGAAAGCATTGTTGTCCTTCCAGCTGTGACAAGTATTTGGATAGGTACATATTAAATGGGCATTATCCTCAATGACTGGCCTAATGAGTGCCAAGGAAAGGGAAACATTTATATCCCTAGACTGGATGCTATACCTTTATATATAAGCTGTGCAATGTAACAGGACTTCCTTACAACAATGGATATATGGTGATCAAAGGACATATTGTGATCATTGTTGATATAGGTTCCCAGATTCCTAACAACAAGATCAATTTGTAGGACTGTGTTGTCAATATGATAGTTACAAGGGGAGACATGCTTGCTAAAGGATACAATTACATACTTGCTGCCATTTAGTTTTAGTCAATGATTTTGACACCAGCTATTTGATTGGGATAGGCCCTCTTGGAAGATCTTGGAATCCTCTGGGGAGTTTATGATGACACCAACTTTGCAGTGATCTGCAAACTGGGTCAGGCACAAATTTTTAATATGAGCTTTGAGATTCAAAGAGTAAATACCAAAGAATTCTGGCCCAAGGACTGAACCTTGGGGTACATCTGTACAGCAGGTCTTTTGGAGGATGTACAGCCACTCATTCTAACTTCCTGGGTTCTGTTTGTGAACCAGTTAGCTATCCAATGAGTTACATAGGGACTGATATCTAGCTTGGAGAGTTTATTGTTGATATTTGAGTACAGAATTTCATTAAAATGCCTTAAGAATGTAAAGATAAATGGTGAGTACCATTTTGCCCTCATCCATTGCTTCAGTAATTATTTTTGAAGAAGTCAACTTGGTAAAGTAGGCAGGAGCTGCCACTAATGAAATCGAACAGGGTTAGGGAGAGAGTCTGTAGGTTACATATATATATTAATTCCATAATGATTATTTCCATGGCCTTACAAATGAGAATGGCTTGTAATTACCCAATTCTGCTGAAGACTCACATTTGCGCAAAAGAATGATTGTTGCTGTCCTCCACACAAAGCCTGTTTTGAGGCTGATATTGAATAGTTTCTATAGGGGATTAGACAAGTCATGCTTCAAACTGACCGGTAAGTAGCCTGGTAAGTTATATGGCCCCATAAACGTAGTGTTCTTGGCCTTAGATAACACCTTGAGAACTTGTTCATGGGTGATTTGAGTGGGAGGTATATGTGTAGGTATGTGATCTGAGAATATTAGAGGGGAAATGGGGGTATATTTTGAGCTAAATTTGTCTGCTAGCAGATTGGTTATGTTGTCTGGGTCTGAGTATGTGATATTATTTACTATTAACTCTGCACAGTGTTGGGCATCATCTCTTTCTCATCCCCAAAGGAAAGTGTGCAGACATGTGGTCATTCCTCTCCCAGCTATCATATCCTGAATCTTAGGTTCACTGGGTAGAATCCTGTATGGACCACAGACAATGAAAACAGACAGCCTGCTTCACTGTTAATGTGCAAGCTATATTACTACATATAACAAATGAGATCAGAGAGACAGAAAGCCAGAAAACACAGAATACTGAACCCTATTACTATGCCTTGTTTAGTACCATTACAGCCAAGAAATATTTATTTATGTAACTCAAAAAAGGGTGGCATGTGGGGGAAGCCCCCATCTATATGTGACTGAAGGGTTTCACCCATAACAATAAGAAAAAAAATCACCCTTAATATTTTAAGTTTCAACATTAATGTCTGTTGCTGTTGCTGGTATTTTGATGACAAATTTTCTGAATGTAAATATTTTAACAGTTGAATGCCTCCTAAACAAGAACTGCTAACAATCTCTGTTTAGTAAGTAATAAGACAAACAAAATAAAAAGTGGTGCCTAGAAAGAGGCAAACATGCATCAATTGAATAAGATGGCATAAAGCATTTATGATGTTTTGAAGATTTAAGGAATGTCCTTCATAAGTTTGTAACCCACATCAGAGACACATAATATACTTATTAAATTAGTTCTTTGTCAAGCAGGATGCAAACAGAAAAAATATTTACAGTTGTGATAGAATATTGGAAAATTCTGTTATATCATTTTAGTGAAAAGGCAGTCCCAATTTGATGAAATCGTCTGAAAAGGACAAAGAGAATGTTAATTTCTGCCAGTCTCTTCTTTCTCAAGTAGAAATAAGAAGCAGTAACTGCCTTTCTTACATTTATGTACCAATATAGATTCTTACGTTTATGTGCCAATATAGATTCTTACGTTTATGTGCCAATAAAGACATGCACATTTCAGATGGTGTCCCACTTTAATATCTAATAGCTATTTCCAACATGAAGAATGTCCCCTGACAGATACAAACTAAATGTTTCTTTTATTTATTTATTTACTTATTTTTTTTTTACACAGAGAACTTTCAAAAGCAAGTGAAAGGAAGCAGTTTGCATGAGTTAGACAAGAGCTGCAATAATTGATTTTGGGTGTTTTTCCACTCCATACACAATGCTGCAGAGAGTTGATTGAAATACCAGTGTTGGATTTCTTCTGAAAGCTATTTCTTGGCAGTAAATTCAGCAATGTTAAATAAATCAAAAGTAGCTCTTTCTTTGATCTGATGTTGTCAGTGTTTCTTCATTTTACTTGCTTTATATTTTGACCGGATAGCAGCATACATTGGAAATATTATGATAAACTGCTGTAAGGTATTTCTCTGAGCAGCAGAACAAGATAAAGCAGGAGCAATTTAAGTTTAAGTACTACACTGCAAAAGGTTAAGGCAGTGATTTGGGTTGCCTGCAGCCATGACTAGCTGACAGAGTGCTGCAAGTAGAATATGTTTGGTGGCTAATCAATATAAAAACACCATCTATAGTTTGCTTGTAGTGGTCACCTGTAATTAAATTTATATTGTATAGGTGATTAGGTGAATGGCTGATCCTCCAGATATCATGTGTGTGTGTGTGTTTGTGTGTGTACATGCGTGTGTGTGTGTGTGTGTGTGTGTGTGTGTGTGTGTGTGTGTGTGTGTGTGTGTGTGTGTGTGTGTGTGCGTGTGTACAACAGACTAGCATTCTATCTCAATTACTTCCCTGCCTTGTGCTCACTGAATACCAGGATAGGCTTCAGCTGCCTATAGACATGAATTGGATAATGTAGGTTTCAGATAATGAATGAATAAATAAACTTCATACATCGATTCATAAAGGTATAATGAGTACAAATGTGATTACTCAGCACTGAAGGCACAGATAACTACATTCCTATCTGGCTCAATTGGCGATAGCTTGGGTGGAAGTAAATGATCCCACAGCATTTACCGAAAAGAGTAGGGGAAGTTCCCTTGTACCCTGGCCAAATTTTCTTAGTATAAATTTCACCTTTGGTCTCTCCTGAAAAGAGGCCATTGGCCTTGTGGAATTAATCCAGTCAGGAAAATGTAAATAAATAAATAATAAATTAAATAAAATTTCAGACAGTAAGTTTTTAAGTAGATATTTTCCATATATCTTGTTTTTTCTGCTTGGAATATCAAATGCAGGCAATATCTGAAAAAATATATTCACAACTAAATTAATTTATATTTAAGACTTAGCAAGGAAAAAGCATTGTGAAGTTTAAACATGCTATTGTTTGCAATCATTTTACCATTGCAACATAGTATATCTGGGAAATAATAAGGCAGGAAAAGAACACATACATTGACAGATTGCAATAATAATACCAAAAGTGGAAAGGTATATGGGTACTCATATCTCATGGTATGAGGGGAAAGCAAAAAGGGTGACAAAGGAGCAAGAGCATACTGTGGAATTTTGAGATTCATTAACAGAAACTCGCCTTTGCCTTCATGTTTGTAGACAATCTGTAACCAAACCCAGAATACTGAATGCACGTCTCCAGGCATCATCATTTCAGGCATGCATCCCATCATCTGTATCCTTTTATCTTCCTCATCTCCATTTTCTTTTTTATCTGCTCACTCCTACTTAGGAATTACTCTCTTTTCTTTGAACTATACTTGTCTCTAAACTCTTTAGCTAACTCTTAAATTATTTTTTCTCTGTCTCTCACTATGCTGATCAGTACCCCAGTAATATCTGTATCTCCTCTCTCACCTTTGTCTCTACATCCTCTTATTGTGGTTCAAATGCCTTGACTATTTATACAGTAAATGCCTTACATATTTTGTAATTACTTTTGTTATCATGTAGTAGATAGCAGAGTTTTTCTGTATTTGTACAGTAAATGCCTTATGTATTTTGTATTTACTTTTGTTATCATGTAGTAGATAGCGGAGCTTTTCTCCTCGGGCCTCCACTGAAAATGGACATGTATCCAGTTGGACTAGCCCGGTTAACAAATGTAAAATAAATAAAATAAATAAATAAATAAATGCAGACAGGACAAACGTAGCTCAGAAGGGATAACAAAAATGGCTGTCAACCTGCACCAGATACCACATCAAAGCAGATCAGGACAGTGTAATAAATGCAGTCATGGAGAAAGAAAATGTGTGGATTTGAGAAAACCATTTAAATGCTTCAAGGGAACTGACATAATGTCTTAGTGAGCATTGTACAAGACACAAGCTAGACAGCTCAAAGGCAATGAAAAGAATTTTCATGATGGAGAAGCCTTAGCTCAAAAGTTTTCCCATCCTGCTAGGCCTTCCCATTTCAGATACTGGACTACCACTGAGGTTTTCCCTTAGTGGAGGCCTAAAATCATACCTCTCAACCTCAACCCATTAAAAATCATACCACTGGCCTTTAAAAATCACAGCAGATGGTCAGATAGTGGGGCACTTACTTATTTTTACAGTATTAGTTATTCATATATTAAACCCTATATACGTAGTTAATGGATGTAATTCTCTGTATAGGCATTGTTTACAGATTTAATACATTATGTTCCTATAAACAGGACAGGGTTTATGAGGAACATTATAAATCCAGGAGGAGCAAGGCTAAATCTGAAGTCCAAAATCATAGCATTATGCCTAAATTATAGCAGATGAGAGGTATGCCTCAACATGTAGGGCAGTCTTAAAACTGTATGCTAATGTGGCACTCTGGTTCAGCAGATAATGCTAATTAGCTATGTGATCTGACCCACAGAGTGCGCAGCTACAGATTTACTCAGCCAAGTAAAACTTTACTCTAGCAGCAAAGAGTGACAATGCGGCAGTCACCCATTCACTCTTGTGATGGTTCTCCTAGTGTAGGTAAGTTCAGCAAATATGTGAGGGTGAGGGGTGTGTTAGGTTGCCTATATGTGTAGACATGAGTATGCATGTCTATAGGTGCACAAATGAAGTTGCGTGAATTTGTGCTCCTATTTGTGCGCTATGGAGCGCATCATCATGGAACTCATTAACAAAGACATTGAGAACCTCCAAACACTTGACCTGACCCAGTTCGGCTTTGTTAAGGGCAGATCATGCCTACTAAACCTGGTTGACTTCTTTGAGACAGTCACCAAGGCCATAGATGAGGGAAAGGTGGTTCACACAGCCTACCTTGATCTCGCCAAGGCGTTCGACACCATTTCTCATTCGGGTATTATAGAAAAACTCACCAGCCTGAACATAAACCCCTACGTCACAAGATGGGTTGCCATCTGGCTTACAGACAGAACTCACATGGTAAGAATAGCGGTCTCCAGGTCCGACTCTAAACCAGTCACAAGTGGTGTCCCGCAAGGCTCGGTTTTGGGACACCTACTGTTCGGCAAATATTTCTCAGAAGTACAGGCAAACACAGGAGGACTATGGCTAACCAAGTTCACCGATGACTGCAAACTGAGAGCCATAATTGACTCTCCGGCTGACATGGACATCCTTCAAAAAGGACTTACTGAGACAAACACCTGGTGTCAAAGTCATGGCCTCAAACTAAATGCCAAAAAATGCATAGTCATCCCGTTTGGGAAAAACAAAACACCCACGAATTACCACATAGGCGGCAGCCCCCTTAATACAGAAGAGGTAATAAGAGATCTGGGGACCCAGATAGATAGTAATCTTTCCTTTGACAATCATATTGCCAAAGTAGTTAGGAAATCCTTCTATGTGGCACATCTAATTACTAAGGGGTTCACATCTAGAAATAAAGAGGTTATAGTGCCCCTCTACTCGTCACTCATCAGACCCATCATAGAGTACCTCACAAGACACTTCCAACAGCTGGAAAGACCACAAAAGCACCTCACCAAGAGGATTACTGGCCTCAAACATATGTCCTATGCAGCCTGACTGAAAAAACTCCAGCTATACTCAGTGGCATATCGCTTACTCAGAGGTGATCTCTGCCTGACTTAAAAAGCCACGTCCAACTCAGAATTGATGGACATGCTCCACCTAAAGAAATCCAAGTCACTGCAAGCCACGTGCTCTAGTGAGCTAAACCTCACCACAACAATAAATAGAACATGCTAGAGGGATAGAGTCCTGTTACAGAGACTCCCCATGCTTTGGAACAAAATTCCTAACTACATTAGGCAGAGCCCCTCACTAACACTCTTCAAGAGAAGCCTTGACAATTGGATGGGTAACAGAAAATACACCCCTGGGATCACTTCATTGGCTCTGCTTGACAGAGGCTCGGTTAACTAATCAATGGGGCGGCAAAAGCCGACACACTCTGGCTAGGCTTAAAAATGCCCTCGGGCAGATAGCCTAGTACCTACCTATGAACCTATGTATATGTTCATAGGTTCATAGGTAGCTACTAGGCTATTGGCCCTAGGGCCTATATAACCTAGCCAAAAAGGTACCCAGGCTTTCACCATCCAAGAAAATTATTTTCCTGTGCCCCTGTCGAGCAGAGCCACAGAAGGGATCCCCAGGGTGAATTTCCTATCTCCCATCTAAACATAAAGATTTTTCTTGAAGAGTGCTAATGAGGAGCTTTTTTTGATATAGATAGGTAGTTTGTTCCAGAGTATGGGAAGTCTCTGGGATAGGAATCTATCTCTTCGGCATGTTCTGTTTATTTTTGTGACAAGGTTTAGGTTCCTAGAGCATGTAGCTCGGAGGGATTGGGATTTCTTTAAGAAGAGCATGTCCAGCAGCTCTGGGTTTGACATAGCTTTGTATGTTAGGCAGAGATCACCTCTGAGTAGGCGATATGCGACGGAGTAAAGCTGGGGTTTTTTGAGATGGTCTGCGTAGGGCATCTGTTTGAGGCTAGTAATCCTCTTTGTGAGGTATTTCTGCAGCCGTTCCTGTTGTTGTAGATATCTTGTGAGGTACATACCAAAAGGGGTGCTGTATTCTATAATGGGTCTAATGAGTGATGAATAGAGGGGAACAATGACCTCTTTTTTCCTGGATGAGAAACCTTTTGTAATGAGGGGTGCCACATAGAAGGATTTCCTGACTACTGTGGTGATGTGATTATCAAAGGAGAGACTACTGTCCACCTGTGTCCCAAGGTCTCTTATCACACTTTCAATGTTAAGTAGAGTACTGCCTATGTGGTAGTTCATGGGTTTACCAAAAGGGATGACAATGCACTTTCACAGTGTGGGTTCTGTTAGTGAGCCAGTTGGCGACCCATCTTGTGACATAGGGATTTATACCTAGTTTCGTGAGTTTATCTATAACTCCAGAGTGGGGGATGGTGTCAAAAGCCTTGGAGAGATCTAGATAGGTTGTGTGAACCACCTTACCCTCATCTATAGCTTTGGTGACTGCTTCAAAGAAGTCTATCAGGTATAGGAGACATGATGTGCCTTTTACAAACCTGAACTGGATGAGGTCTAGAGTTTGGAGATTACGAATGTCGTTGTTTATAACTTCCATGATGATATGTTCCATAGCCTTGCAGACCAGGCTCGTCAGGATAATGGAGCAGTAGTTCCCATGGTCCGTGGTGGCTCCCCCTTTGTGGAGTGGGATGACCATCGCTATGCGCCATTCAGTGGGCACAAAGTCTCAGGTAAGGTTATGATTGAACATGGTACTTAGGGGGGTGCTAGTTTGCTCTATAGTTTATGTAGAACGCAGCCTATGTTGTTGTCAGGTCCCATGGATGCTGTGTTCTTGGCTTTGGAGAGTGTTTTTTACCTGTACAGCCATGATTGCAGGAACTTTTCATTCTTCTGGTATAGAGATGGGCCCTTTAGGGGGTGAGAGGGGGGTAAAATTAGCACTGAACCTATCTGCCAGGATGTTGGCAATATCAGTTGGTTCTGTATATTTAGTGCCATTGTGCTGTAACCCAGAGCAGATCTGAGTGTTGCCATTGTGATTCTTGACATAGCTATAGAATGCTTTGTGGTTGTCTTTAGAATCAGTGGCAATTTTGTTTTCGTAACTAGCTTTGGAAGATTTTATGAGGGATCTCGGCTTCTTACTGAGGCTGACCAGGGAGTTCCTCCAATCATAGGATTTTACTCTTTTTTTGTTGTAGAGTTTGTTTATGGCAGGGGACCACCAGATTGGCTTCCTATTTTTTGAGGATAGCATCTTGGTTTTGTTAGGGATTGCACGATCCATGCACTCGTGTAAGTGCTTATAAATTGCATTTGTGTAGGATTCAGCAGTTGTACGTCTATTGTCCGTCTGCATGGGTGTTGTGAAGTTTGCCACTTCTGTCTTAAGAAGTGTGAAGTTGGCTTTGGAGAAATTTTTTACGATGGTTTTCCTAATGGGGGGTGGGGGTGGGATGTGCATGTCTAGGGTGATTAGCTTGTGGTCGGATCTAACCAACGAGGAACTGACCTCTGGTGTGGAACACCAGTTGCCCATTATAGTAATGACCAGGTCTAGGATATTGCTGCCCCTGGTGGGGGTGTGGATAAGTTGATCCAAGGTGTTGGAATTTATGAATTCCAGAAAACATTGAGCAAAAGAGTTGGTACGTGAGTAGTTTTCCCAGTTAATGGTGGGGTAGTTGAAATCACCCTTTATTAGGGTGTTAGGTTGTGTGTTGAACAGATGGAAGGAGTACTTTGAGGGGCTGATGAATGAAGAGAATGAGAGAGAGGGAAGGCTGGATGATGTGGGGATAGTGAATCAGGAAGTGCAATGGATTAGCAAGGCGGACATAAGGATAGCTATGAAGAGGATGAAGAATGGAAAGGCTGTGGGTCCAGATGACATACCTGTGGAAGCTTGGAGGTGTTTAGGAGAAATGGCAGTGGAATTTTTAACCAGATTGTGTAATGAAATCTTGGAAAGTGAGAGGATGCCTGAGGAGTGGAGAAAAAGTGTTTTAGTACTGATTTTTAAGAATAAGGGTGAGGTGCAGAGCTGTAGTAACTACAGAGGGATAAAACTGATCAGTCACAGCATGAAATTATGGGAAAGAGTAGTGGAAGCTAGGTTAAGAAGGGAGGTGATGATTGGTGATCAGCAGTATGGTTTCATGCCAGGTAAGAGCACTACAGATGCGATGTTTGCTCTGAGAGTGTTGAGGAGAAGTACAGAGAAGGTCAGAAGGAGTTGCATTATGTCTTTGTGGACTTAGAGAAAGCATATGACAGGGTGCCTAGAGAGGAGTTGTGGTATTGTATGAGGAAGTCAGGAATGGCAGAGCAGTATGTAAGAGTGGTACAGGATATGTACAAAGGTAGTGTGACAGAGGTGAGATCTGCCATGGGAGTGACAGATGCGTTTAAGGTGGAGGTGGGATTACATCAAGGATCAGCTCTGAGCCCTTTGTTATTTGCAGTGGTGATGGACAGGTTGACAGACGAGATCAGACAGGAGTCCCCGTGGACTATGCTGATTGCAGATGACATTGTGATTTGTAGTGAGAGTATATGTGTATTTGGATCTTCTCTGTAAATTACTTGTAAATCGTGCAGCGTCACTCGCTACTCATTCTTCTCCTTCTAGCAGTACCTATTTGGCTCACTTAACCTGTCCTCATACACTTGTAATATAATCTCCTCAGAATATTTACTGCCATTCATTGAAGTTTATCTTCACTATCCCTAGGATTCAGCAATAATCACAACTAATGTTGCTTACCCAGTGGAGGTTCGTCAATAGTTAGCCTTCGCCATCTCTATCTTTGCCATGCACCTCATCTCCTTATACTCCTGTCTACTTTCTTCATCTCTCTGACAATCCCACTTCTTCTTTGCCAACCTCTTTCTCTGTATACTCTCCTGTACTTCCTCATTCCACCACCAGGTCTCCTTGTCCTCTTTCCTCTGTCCAGATGTCACACCAAACACTTTTCTAGCCGTCTCTAACTGATACAGAGGAAATGTTTAAGAGAAGTGAATCTGCTTTCTCATTACCATTTCCTCCCTACAAGAATCATATTCTCCCTCTTCTTAGCTTCTTTACAAATGTCAGGTTCTCACTCTTCTCTGCTTTCCCTGCTCTTAATTCAGAAACTATCAAGCAGTCTCCAGTCTCCAGAAGAATTTCAAGATGGCCCCATATTATAATTCTTCTGCCTTAGTTTGTGCGTTACAGGAAAGATATTAATAACTGTGTACATAAAAAAGTGCCATGAACAAATATGTTAAAATGTATTACTCTTATGAATTGTTAGCAGTGTACATAGGGACATGCTGTGACCAAGCATGTCGAACTGTATTACTCTCGGTTGAATTTATTCAAGTCTTTTGGGTCTCTAATACCATGATGGGAATGGACCCCATTCCTAAGTCAAAGTATGATTGAAGTTCATGCAATTAGTATTGTTTCAGTTTTTGATGTTAGCCAAAAGTGCTCTTTGCAGCACGCGCAATGTGCCCAGAATTTATTCCTTCTGCAATTCATTCGGAGTCATATGTATTGGTAACATATCTAAATACTACTGAAAATTCTTTTTCATGAGACCCATTGCTCCTACTACTATTGGAACTGTCTGGGTATCCTTCATCCACATTGCCCTCATTTCTGCCTGCAAATCCTGGTATTTTATGATATTGTATCTCTCTGTATGCAAGACACTGTAATCATTGTGTGTAGCAATTTCAATGATCAATGGCACTTTTGTCTTCTTTTCATGGATTACTATATCTCGGTGGTGGTGCTGCGGTAGCATTGTCGCCTCACAGTAAGATGTTGTCCTGTTCGATTCTCAGCTAGAGCGTCTTCTGTGTGGAAACATGCATGAATGGGTGTACCTTCATTGAAGGTTGTGCTTCAGGGCCGGCAACTCGGCATGTAAAAATCTATTGCCAATCATTAGCGGACCGGAGTTCTGCTGTGGCAACCCCTAACCGGGAAAAGCCGAAAGACACGACAACAACTATATCTGGTTATCCCACATCTATTTTTGAATGGTTGGTAACAGGTGATCCCATGCGATATAAACTTTATCATTCTCTGTAGTGATTTGTGGCTCATGTTTCCAATGCTTCTCAGCTACTTCTGTATTGTAATGTTTGCACAATCCTCAGTGCAACAGTCTTGCTACAGTATTATACCTTTCAGTATACAGTCCTTCTGCCATTAGTATGTCACAACCAGCAACAAGATGTGTGACTGTTTCCAGTTCTGCTTTATAGATCTTGCATTTGTCTGTTTCTGCCACATGTTCAATGGACTTTGTAAACCAATGTGTATGTAGTCCACTATCCTGGGCTGCTAATATTAACCTTCCATCTGTTGGTTTACATTCACCTCTCCTTAACCACTCATGAGTCAAATCCTGATCAACATGAGGTTGCTCCAGGAGTTGTCTGTACTTGCAACCATATTTATGCCTTTTCCACATTTCTTACCTTTTCATATGATTCTTCACCTTATATTCTTTCTTGTGTTTTATAGCACATTCACTTGCCTGATTTTTGTCTACTTCTGGTTTGGTTTTCATTCCTGCTCGGCACCAAAATGCTTCTGCTAAACTAAGCAGTGAAGTCATCTTAGCCTTGTTCTCATGTTTCAAAACTTTCACTACATTTAGAACTTGTGAGGTCAGCAGATATGTATGCAGTCCTACAACTGCGGATCTATAAATGTAATCAATTTAGAGGAGGCCCATACCTCCTTCAGAATGGGGAATATATAATTTAGGTGTAAACTGATTTTGTTCAACTGATATTTCTCCAAAATGTCTATTTCTTCTTTTTGTGGTGTTTCTGTTCCTTTTGATTTGTTTCCCAATTCTATATAAACTTTTTAGATCATCAATGAATTGTTTATTTTGTACTTTTCCTTTATATTTATCTACATATCTTCTAAGTTTTTCTGCCTTTTCTCATATCTTTAGTTTATTATTTGCTATAGTCTAAGATAGATCATGGTCTGTTCTAATACTGCACATTGTTTTTATCACATCTTTCTAAGTATTTTTGTAATATATTCCCTCTTTTATACTTTTTTAACACTGACACTTCTTGACTTAATTGCTTTATAGTTTTCTCTACTTGATACTTCCATGATGGCATTTGATTTCTTCACTTCCTTCCCTAATTGCCCTGTATTTTTTTGTGGTAAGACTTTATCTATTACTTTTGCTGTACAGTAATATATCCTATTTAATTCTGTTATATTAAATTAATTTCTGTTAATAGCCTTGATTACTTTGTTCATTTATTTTATCAGACTTCTAACATTTTGGGTCATATTGACTTTTTGTAATCTATTTCTTACATTGATCTTAATATGTCTATCCATTTCTATTAAAGCAACTGTTCCTTCAGATCTTTTTCTTCTAAACTAAGGGCACATTCTTTGCTCTCTGGTTCCTGCAGGCATTCTACAGAAAGTTCCAGAACATCTTCCTATGACATATTCTCTTCAGCAGCATCCTGCGTCATCCATTGCAATTTCATATGAGAACTCAGTGGCCCATCTATCAAACACATTGACTGCATCAGAGTTGCCTTTGGTTCCTGGCTTCTTTCATTGCTGTGCAACTCCAACTAAACGTTTTACTGGTTTCTTACTGAAGGATCCAAGGTATCTTTATCTGGCAAGTGATTAGATGCTTCCCGTTCCACCCGTTTCTCCTTAATTTGGGGACTCACTATTCCGTTATGCTGTGACTTTACCACAGTTGGGTTTTCTACACTAAATCCTTCACTTCACAGATAATCCATGACTCCAGTTTCTATTTCTTTAAGTTTTCCATTACTAATCCTCCTTTCTCCACCCCCCCCCCTTTGTTTTCTTACTGTTTGTATTGTAAAATGTTCCATATCTGGATGCTTTTGCCTGTATTTCTCTTCAAATATCATTGGTGCTGCTTTCTTGTATTGATTAGTTTTACTTTTTCCTTTGCACAAATATTTCACCATATTAAAATGTCTTTTTCCTTCTCATGTGCATATTTCTTTTTCATATGTGTCCCGCTCCACCTGTTTCTCCTTACTTTGGTGACTCATTATTCTATCATGCTGTGATATAACCCATGTTAGACTTTCTGCACTAAATCCTTTACTTTGCAGGTATTCTATAATTTCAGCTTCTATTTGTTTACCTTCTACTTTATTGATCTTCTGTTGAACATTCCCCTTCTTGGTCTTATTTTTTATATTGTGAACTTGTTCATATCTTGGTGCCTTTACATGTATTTATTTACAAATATCTTTGGAGCTGCTTTCTTGTATTGATTTGGCTTTCTTATTTAGATAAATATTACACCATATCAGATCTCTTTTTCATACCTTTCAAAAATATCTAGGCTTTGTTTTATATATTTTCACACTTCCTCTATCAATTCTTTGTCCAAATGGCCCAAGGTTTCTTGGCCTATACAATTTTTTCATGAATCATTTCTTATATGATTCTTACGAATATCTTTTATTTGGGAATTCTGGATGTCTTGCATAATAGTAACAATACATCATTTTTTTCTTATCCTCAATAGTCCACTCTATCATCTTTATGGCTCTTTTTTGACATGTCTGGTTTTGTGTTTTTGTGGTCTACTACATTTTTGTACAACGGGGGGTGGGGGGGGATCCTCCCCCTGAGCCTGGCCTAACCCTATTGTAGAAATGTTTTTGTGTCTTGAGGATTCCACGCTGTTATTTTTTCCAATCCTGGCACCAGTGCACATCCCCAGATTGGGCACCTTTTTATCCTGGGACTTGTGCACCGAGCTGTCCTTTATATTTTTCAACCTACTTCCGTGATATGCTATATAAAATACAATCTATATATTAGTGTCATGTTGGTGAGATTTTGTAATAACAGGGTCCGCCTTGTGACGGTACTCATCAAGACATGAGGATGAATTAAATTCCAGCGATACTACTCGCCTTTGCTTGCTGATTTTATTATCTCTCCATCCAGACTTCTCTTTTCATCTAGACCCCAGATTGAATTGTGAGCAATGTACATTAAATGAAAGATTGAGTCTTTGCAACTCTGTATGATGATATTTTTGCCATTAGCTCTTACTACTATGTGTAACTGTTATTACTTTGAGATGATAACTAACACTGTTACAGACATTTTAAAACTGTCAGTGTAACAGTTTATGGGCTGTAATCTAGCTCTTCTGCAATCATTTCAAATTATCTATGCAACAGCTATCTCTGCAACTAGTTGTGTAAGTGGATTGTGACTGAAAACAGTCCATGGACCAGTTTACTTATCTGGTTAACAAAGGAAAAATGAATAAAACATACATACATACATACTTGTTCTGAGTAGAGTAATTACATCCTAAGTAAGCAAAAATATTTTTTTGTCTCACTTCTAATGTGTGCAGGTACTAAGCAATGAAAAGGAACAAAAACAAAACAAAAAAAACAGTAGCAGTGTCAGCTAAGTAACAAAATCTGGGAGCATTCCATTTTTTCATGTGTGGTAACTGTTTCCCTTGTTGCTGCTTCAAATGAAGAAAGCATCATAGTTTGGCCACACAGGTAAAAAATGCACTCTCCAAAGCTTAGAATACAGCATCCATGAGACCAGACGACATCCCGGGCTGTGTACTACATGAACTACAAAATGAACTGGCACCTCACCTAAGTGTCATGTTTCATCATAGCCTCACCTCAGGTTTCGTGCCCAATGAGTGGCGCACAGCTATAGTTATCCCACTCCACAAGGGAGGATCCACCTTGGATCCCAGGAACTATCATCTCATCAGTTTTATGAGCCTGGTCTGCAAAGCCATGGAATGCATTATCATGGAACTTATAAACAAAGACATTGGCAACCTTCAAACACTGGACCCCACCCAGTTTGGTTTTATAAAGGGCCGATCTTGTCTCCTCAACCTAATTGACTTCTTCGAATTAGTCTCCAGAGCTGTTGACAAGGGTAAGACAGTCCACACAGCCTATCTGGACCTCACCAAGGCCTTCGACACCATCCCCCACTCTGGAATCATATATAAACTTACTAAGCTGGGCATTAATCCCTATGTCACTCGATCAGTTGCCAACTGGCTTAATGACAGAACCTACACTGTAAAAGTACCCGACTCAAAATCCAGCTCCAGACAAGTGACAAGCGGAGTACCTCAGAGTGCAGTCCTGGGACTGTTCTTGTTTCTGGCATCTACTTCTCTGAAGTACAGGACAGCACTAAGGGACTCTGGCTAACAAAGTTCGCAGATGACTGCAAACTGATATTCTTCAAAAGGGCCTTAGAGAAATAGATGCTTGGTGCCAGAGCCATGGGCTCAAGCTCAGTGCCAAGAAATGTATAGTTATTCCCCTTGGGAAAAAACATGCACCCATGAAATACCACATAGGTGGCAGTAAACTAAACACCAAAAGTGTGATAAGGGACTTAGGAACATAGGTGGACAGTGGTCTCACCTTCGATAACCATATAGCCACAATAGTCAGGAAATCCTTCTATGTGGCACACCTCATCACTAAGGGCTTTTCATCCAGAAAAAAGGAGGTCACTGTCCCACTGTACTCTTCCCTCATTAGACCCATTATAGAGTACAACGTCTCATTTGGTATGTACCTCACAAGACATCTGCGACAACTGGAAAGGCCACAGAAATACCTCACTAAAAGAATCACATGCCTAAAGCAGATGTCCTATGCTGACCATCTAAAAAAAGCTCCAGCTATACTCTGTTGCATATCGCCTACTCAGAGGTGATCTCTGCTTAACATACAAGGCCATGTCAAACCCAGTGCTGTTGGACATGCTACACTTAAAGAAATCCCAATCCCTAAGAAACATACATCCCAGGGATCTAAACCTGGTCATCATAATGAACAAAACATGCTGGAGGGGTAGGTTCCTGACCCAGAGATTCCCCATACTCTGGAATAGACTGCCCATACATATCAGGCTGAGCGCCTCTTTGGCCCTCTTCAAAAGGAACCTTGACAATTGGATGGGAGATAGGAAATTCACCCCGGGGATCATGCCAGTCACCCTGCTAGACAGGGGACCAGGGAAGTAAATATTCTGGGAAGAAATAGCCAGGGAATTGTTATAGCTAGGCTTGTATATGCCCTAGGGCCAATAGCCTAGTACCAACCTATGATCCTATATGCAAGATTGTCTCTCAGAACTTCTGCTGATCACCCATTGGTTCCTTTATTAATCCTGAATCTCTCATTGTGATTATTAAGAGTTGTGGATTTAGGCAGCTTTGCAAAATATTTTTATATGGTATAAATGGCATAAACAAGTTATGTTACAGTCTTTTCAATTTTTAAGTCTTTGCACTCTGCTTTCAAACATACTGATAGCTTTTTGTCATTTGTAATATAATTTATTGTTTTTTATTAATTTGTAATGTAATTTAATGTACAGTATAGCTTATCCAGCATAGGCAGTCCTGTCCTCTTCTGTGAGATGAAATACATTGGGCTAGTTCCTGAAAGGTGCAGAATGAGGTATCATGGGGGAATACTATAGCTGGGCTGCTCTGTGCAGTGCTCTGAAAGATGTGGAATGATTAAGTAAAAGGAGCCTAAGGATGACTGCAGCCTAGGCCAGGTGTGTCAGCAGCCTTCCATGCAAACCTTTACCTAGTATAGAGCGCTGTTACTTCCATCATACCTCAGCGGTGATGAGAGCCTCTGAATGTACAAAGTATGCTATGCTAATAGGATATGCTAGTCAGGTATTTGCTATCCAATTCAGATTCCACAATGCAGTCTTAAATAATTTGAATAATTTCATTTACCCAGGGATTTGGTTGGACACCTTCCTTAATTCCAATTTCCACCTGAATTACACACACACACACACACACACACACACACACACACACACACACACACACACACACACACACTCTAGGCTAGTAGGATCTACCCCTTTCTTTCCAGTCTCTGTAGGAATGCCTTAGGTAAAGGTAACCTTCTCTCTCAGCTAAAATATTGTCTCCCTCTGACTGCTGCAATTTCTAAAAGAAATATTTTGACCATTCAGTCCTTCTGAAATGCCATTTTTAGATCCATCACTTTCTTCCCAATAAATGAACACTACTGCAAAACTATTGGAAAAAGATAACTAGCTACCTAAGAAACAACATGCTGACTTTCTACTTACCTTTCAGCTGTTTAAACTTATCAAGAATCAAATCTTCCCCCAATAGCCTCCATACTATAAAGAAATACACTAACATACTACCTTAGAAATCACTCAGGTCCCTACTTACAGAACCCCCCCCCCATACTAGGCTTCAGTGCACAGACCATACTTTCTTTTTTTTGAGGATTATTTTTCCTCTTAACCCAATTTTTGATCAGAACTAAAAACATATTACAAGACTCTAGGAAAAGCAAAGCTCTCTCTGGTCATGTGATGTAACTTCTTACTATCCTGTTTCCTTCGACAGAGCTTGCTCTGACACTTTTTGTTTATTGTTCTTCCAGCTTGCCCAGTCTAATATCCACTTTGTATATAATGCATGCATGTATGTACTGTGTTCAGTCAGTCACTCTGTATATAATGTCATGTATCTGTAGTCTTTATACCCTCATGTAAGCTCTAATATCCACTTTGTATATCATGTATGTATCCATTGTGTTTACATCAGGCTGGCACTGAAATGAATCCAGTGGAATCTGTGCTCTACCTCAGTTAACAAATTTAAACTTTTTTGTTGTGTCTTTCGGCTTTTCCCGGTTAGGGGTCGCCACAGCGGAACTCCGGTCCGCTAATGATTGGCAGTAGATTTTTACATGCCAAGTTGCCGGCCCTGATGCACAACCTTCAATGAAGGTGTGCCCATTCATGCATGTCTCCACACAGAAGACACTCTAGCTGAGAATCGAACAGGACAACGTCTTACTGTGAGGTGACAACGCTACCCCAGCACCACCACCGCAGTTAGTTAAATAATCAACAGGGACACTGAAGTTTTTTGCCAACACACACACACACACACACACACACACACATACACACACACACACACACACACACACACATACACACACACACACACACACACACACACACACACACACACACACACACACACACACACACACACACACAATCTTCAAGGTCTACTATCACAGGGAAAGAGGAAATACCAGGCAGACTAGCCAATTAGCCTTCTGGACCAACCATATGTGTCGATTACTAGTGTTTCATGAATAAGTCTGACTTGTGGACAAAGGTTTGCATTTTATGGTTAACTGAACAATATAGTAGTAGAGTTGTATAATGTTTATTAAATCATATGATGTAGCCCAGATAATAGAGTTCTCATACACAATGGGCAACATGCTGGAAATATAGCATTCATGATATAAACCACAGTTTTCTTTCTAAAAGATAGTAAAGGTACTGCATGCTGCTCTTTCAATGTGCTGTATGCACATACAGGTTCTACTCTGGAAAGATAGCGCAGATAATCAATGCTATGACTTGCTTAGCAATCTTCATCCTGTAGCCTTGAGTTTGATTCTGTCAGTCTCCATTTTCTCATATGTGAATCTAAAAAAGACACAAACCTTGAAAAGAGGCTGCCTTTATTGTTTAAGAATAGGTTTTCCTATTTAACAAAAATAGATAGCTAGACAGAATGATGGACTGATGGATAGATAGAAAGGTAGATAGGTAGCTGGGTAAATAAAATGTATTCTGTGATCTATGTGTCATATCAGTATCCAGTGGTGGCCTCCTCACAAGAATGTTACAGTTGATGAGTGACATAGCGAGGCAGGCACCACAAAAAACTTCCACCAGTATAAAAACTACCAAAACAAAACTGAATGCTGGTAAGTGGCAAAAGGAACAAAACGATAACCACACTCCTTTGGCATACACTTTATTTTGACCACTTTCATCTTAAGACTTCTTCAGAACTAAACACTTCACATAAAAACCCTTCTTCATATATAATACAGTTCAATTAACACATCATCTCATCAAACCATTAACCACTTATAACTTAAAGCAACAAGATAAAATCTTCTAATAAAACTTTATTATTCACATATAGTTTTCTATGTTTCAAAAAATATTTGATATTAATAACTTCGTCCAACCCTGGTGTTTTATCTGCCTGGAGTTGAACCTGCCAACAGGTTTCTCTCTGTTCTAAAACGTTTTTAAAATCTCCCCCTCTTGCATCTAATTTGACTACTTCCAAAACTGAAAAAAAAGAAACTTTTTGTATGTCTCACACTCAACTATCTGCCTATATAAGGAACTTCTTTCACCCTATTTTTTATATTACAATAGTGTTCTCTTACCCTTTCATAAAGGGACCTAGTAGTCATTCCTGCATTAAAACTGGAACATCCAATGCATAGCCAAACATACACCACACCCTTAGTTCTACAAGTAACATGCCCTGGGACTTTAATGGTACTTGGATAACTTAATATATTAATAAATGGACCTTCTAAAATATATCTACAATACCTAAAATTTCCATATTTATACATCCCTTCCCTTTTCTGAGTGTATAAATAATCTGGGGTATATTTAGTGTTGTCTCTATGGAACATTTCCTTTCTGAGTGTATAAATAATCTGTGGTATATTTAGTGTTATCTCTATGGAACATTTCCTTTCTGAGTGTACAAATAATCTGGGGTATATTTAGTGTTGTCTCTATGGAACAGTTCCTTCAAGTTGTAATTATTAATATGAACAAAGTGAGGTTTACTACCTGTGGTCTCAAACAACTCTTTGTTACCCTCTAAAATCTCCCAGTTGTTTTCAATAATTGCCCATATTTCTTTACTGTCCACTGACATTTCTAAATTACAAGTTAATTCGTGGTGTTTATCACCCTAAACCATTCTTATATTACTTCTAAATAGTTCTTTTAATATAGCGGGTATTTATCTTATCTTTTACTGTAAATATCCTTAGCTAACTTGCCAAGGTATTCTTTGTCATAACCCCTCTCTATAAACATCTCACAAATCTTTATAAATTCCTCTTTCGTAACATCATCAATAGTCATCCGACTGCACCTTATTAATTGTCCTTTTGGGATATTTTTTCTAATAAACAGTGGATGGTTTCTTTTGTTGTGTAGGTAACTATTCACAAATGTCTCTTTTCGATGTATCTTACTTTCAAAAAAGTTGTTGTCTTCATTCCATATCAAATTTACATCCAAAACGTTTATATTAGTCCCATTATCACCCAAAGTAAACCTCAAAAATTCAGATCTAACATTAATTGTGTTAACAAAGTTTGTGAATGTAGTGTGATCATTTTCTATGATAAAGAACAAGTCATACACAAATCTATTATAATAACATACTTTAAATATTTCACTAACGTCTTTCAACACAGTGCATTCCAACCATCCCATTACAATGTTGGCAAAAGATGGGGAAGCTGGTGACCCCATCACAATACCCTTCAGTTGTTTAAAATGTTTAAAATATTTATCATCAAACATAAAATAGTTGTTGTCTAATAACACATCTAACATATCACAATACAAATTCACTTGTTGATTAGAAATAGTGGTAAACTTGCATAGAAAGTTTCGCGCATATTCAATACCCAAGTCATGTGGCATTGAAGTGAAGAGTGACACTACATCTACTGTTAAAATAATATGATTGTCACTTTTAAAGCTGAAATCGTTAGGAAAAGTTCTCAATTTATCTAAGAAGTCCCATGAATCTTTAATGTATGATTTAAATTTTTGTGTTATAGGATTCAACACTGCATCCAAAACTAATGCTATCTCCTCAGTGATATAATTTGGTGAAGAAACAATGGGCTGAAAAGGGGGATTTTCTTGGTCTTTGTGGATTTTTAGAATTCCAAACAAGGTCCCTATAGTAGGTTTTCAATTAAGCAAGCATTATATATATCAAAATCCAACTGTTTGTTCATTAAGTTGTCATATAAA
The DNA here is from genome assembly GCF_019279795.1 of Protopterus annectens. Lineage (NCBI taxonomy): Eukaryota > Metazoa > Chordata > Ceratodontiformes > Protopteridae > Protopterus > Protopterus annectens. Next base: position 1,135,685,355 of record NC_056747.1, read on the forward strand.
AAGCTGTGTATCACTTTAAATTCTCTTTGTATTTCAGCAAAATGTATCTGTTCATATTCATCTTTGTTATCTAGCATTTTTAACATACTGTTAACATACTGTTACGTATTCATTACTACAAGTCCCGTTCCCTAATCAATCTTCATAATTCTAAGATTACGACTGTTTTTTTATATCGTTCAAACATTTTTTTCTCATCAGTAGTCATATTCTAATGTTTAAAAAGCTTGGTTTTAAATATTGCAGCTCTAATTTCTGTCTCACACATACTTTGAAAAACTTTCAGCGTGTTGAACAATGTAGGATTAAAACAAGAAGGCTTTACAAATTTGGAAACACTAGTTGGCATATTAACTAAACAAGAACCAAATAAAACTGTTGAAAACAAATAAGTGGCAGAATGCTGAGCAAGGAAACCACCGGACACAATATCTGCACGAACAGCAAAGACCAAAGAATTTATTGAAATGAGCACTTTCGGTAGACAGGTCTGATGAAGGTGGAGAGAACGCTCTCTACCGAAAGCGCTCATTTCAATAAATTCTTTGGTCTTTGCTGTTCGTGCAGATATTGTGTCCGGTGGTTTCCTTGCTCAGCATTCTGCCACTTATTTGTTTTCACTAGTTGGCATATTATTTAACAAAAAATTCTAATTTAGCTTTCTAGTTTATTTTGTAAACTCTAACAACATTTGTACACAGTCTACCCTTTTTGTGGGCACAAAATTAAGTCCAAGAGACAACACCTTAGTATGCAACGAAGTAAAATGAACGTCAGATAAGTTAAAAATCCAAGCGTTGTGATTACCATTTATAGTCAATTGTCTCTCGAAGATCCTGACATCCTTAGCTCCCTTATTCTCATGGCCCTGGTTTTTACCCCTTTTCCTTCATTTTGAAATAAAAAAGTTTTAGGTCTTGCTCCACCTATTTTTTTTTTTTTGTGGTACTTCGTTATTAATAAAGCAGTTATCAGTCTCTCTTGCCATTTCTACTCCTCTTTAACTGGTTTCCGTTGAGGCACTAGATGTAGTTATAAAATTACTGCTGTAACCAGCTTGAACGTTCCGCCCCCAAGGAAACATAATTTCTAATTGGTTGGTAGAACTGTCAATTGTTGATTTACTGGTGGGAACGTTCAAACACAAGTCACTATTAGGATTAAACATCTTTTTGTTACTGATACCTGCTTTATTAAATGGTAATGACAACACTTGCATTTTTAAGTATGTTACTGTATTGTAGCATGTGATGCGATATTTAATTTTGTTACTGTATGGTAGCATCTTCTTCTTCTTTCAGCTTTTCCCGGTTAGGGGTCGCCACAGCAGATCACTGTCCGCTCATGATTGGCAGTGGAGTTTTATGGTGTCGAGTTGCCAGCCCAGCGTCCGACCTTCCACAGAAGGCGCACACACGCACGCATTCATGCCTAGAGACAATTTAGTGTGTCCAGTCCACCTACAGCATGTCTTTGGGATGTGGGAGGAAACCGGAGCACCCGGAGGAAACCCACGCGACCACAGGGAGGACATGCAGACTCCGCACAGAAGGCACCCCAGCCGAGGATCGAACCGGAGAACCTCTTGCTGTGTGTATGGTAGCATGTGATGCAATATTTAGTTTCTGTTACTGTATGGTAGCATGTGATGTGATATTTAGTTTCTGTGCTGTATGGTAGCATATGATGCATACTGTGAGCAGGTCATAGCAGGGCATCTCCCATACTGTGTAAATCATGTTGCCTTGTATGTTTCAGACACATGTGATTTCATGGTACACAGTCCTTTACAATGCTAAATGATATGACTGGGGTACTGTGTAGTGTGCCCTATGTGCTGCCACTGCTGGGGGTAGCTACTCAGTATCAACATGACATCTGTCTTCAGTTTTTGGATGAAGTTTAGTTTTATTCTACTGCTTAAAATTAATCAGTAATGCAAATAAAAGCCATAAAACTGCATGTAGAAAAATTATTAATGCATAAACATCTGGATTACAAAGTCAATGAGGAAAGGCAAGATGTTAATAATGCCAGGCTAAATAAATGTGTCTTAAGGGACCTCTTAAAGATGCTGAGCAATGGGCCTCCCAAAAACCAATCAGGTGCTAAATTCCAAAGATACAGGACCTGACATGTAAAGGAACAAATCCAAGATGATTCAGGCTGTAGCCTTGTAGCCTCCAGCTGCTCCTAGCTGGCAGAGTAGGGGAGACACATAGGACAGAATGATGCAAGCAGTTCATTCATGTAGGGGGACCCATCTTCTGTAGGGTTAAGTAAGGAATGACCAGATGCCATGTGACTGAATAGACCAGACAGACAATGAAGTCTCTTAAGGACCAGGGTAATGATACTGTGACATATTTATTAATAACTAGGCAGCACTAAATGACCTGTAAGTAATCAAGTTCATTGTGTGGAATCCTCAGATAGTGATAGTAATCCATGTGTGGTAAAACCAGGATATGTACAACCATGGACAGATCCTTAGGTGGTAAGAGGTACTGGATTCAGAAAATGATCCTTAGAAGAAAGTATGACGACTTGATATGTGACACTTGTTTTGTTATTGTCACTCCCTGATGGCAGAGCTGGTGTCGTTGAGTGGGATCCTAGGTGAATTCTCCAGCTGTCCTGCTTGTGTATCAATCAGCATATTATTCATTGCTACAGATGTAAATAACATATTCATCACATAAGGTACATTAGACATGTGCTTTAGGTTGGATAGCTGCATACCCTATAACAGCTCTCATCTGGCTAGGCCAATAGCATCCAATCATTCCATGACATTGAGATGTATGGGTCATCCCTCCACATTTTTGTATTTCTGTATTGCCTTTCTATATTTTGAATACTGTAGTTTGTTTTCTTTACCTTGTGTTTTGCTTGCATTCTGTTTAACAGCATATTAAAACTTCAAAAGAGACCACAGCTCTCTCTGTTCTGAGTCAGGCAGAAATACGAACTGATTAATTAAGGACTCATTCATAAGACAGAAAAGGTCACTTAAGGTTAATCACTTGTTAACAGAGGGGGTGGAGCTAGGAACTAAAATTTCTATTTAAGGAGTAAACTAAAACATTTCAGAGCTTTACCAGAAAGGCTCATCCAGACTCTGCTACACTTTGCTGTGAAGGAAAGGTTAGTTTGCTGTTATTTTTTGTATTTCTGTATTGCCTTTCTATATTTTGAATACTGTAGTTTGTTTTCTTTACCTTGTGTTTTGCTTGCATTCTGTTTAACAGCATATTAAAACTTCAAAAGAGACCACAGCTCTCTGTTCTGAGTCAGGCAGAAATAAGAACTGATTAATTAAGGACTCATTCATAAGACAGAAAAGGTCACTTAAGGTTAATCAATTGTTAACAGAGGGGTGGAGCTAGGAACTAAAATTTCTATTTAAGGAGTAAACTAAAACATTTCAGAGCTTTACCAGAAAGGCTCATCCAGACTCTGCTACACTTTGCTGTGAAGGAAAGGTTAGTTTGCTGTTATTTTTGAATTTCTGTATTGCCTTTCTATATTTTGAATACTGTAGTTTGTTTTCTTTACCTTGTGTTTTGCTTGCATTCTGTTTAACAGCATATTAAAACTTCAAAAGAGACCACAGCTCTCTCTGTTCTGAGTCAGGCAGAAATAAGAACTGATTAATTAAGGACTCATTCATAAGACAGAAAAGGTCACTTAAGGTTAATCACTTGTTAACAGAGGGTGTGGAGCTAGGAACTAAAATTTCTATTTAAGGAGTAAACTAAAACATTTCAGAGCTTTACCAGAAAGGCTCATCCAGACTCTGCTACACTTTGCTGTGAAGGAAAGGTTAGTTTGCTGTTATTTTTGTATTTCTGTATTGCCTTTCTATATTTTGAATACTGTAGTTTGTTTTCTTTACCTTGTGTTTTGCTTGCATTCTGTTTAACAGCATATTAAAACTTCAAAGAGACCACAGCTCTCTCTGTTCTGAGTCAGGCAGAAATAAGAACTGATTAATTAAGGACTCATTCATAAGACAGAAAAGGTCACTTAAGGTTAATCACTTGTTAACAGAGGGGGTGGAGCTAGGAACTAAAATTTCTATTTAAGGAGTAAACTAAAACATTTCAGAGCTTTACCAGAAAGGCTCATCCAGACTCTGCTACACTTTGCTGTGAAGGAAAGGTTAGTTTGCTGTTATTTTTTGTATTTCTGTATTGCCTTTCTATATTTTGAATACTGTAGTTTGTTTTCTTTACCTTGTGTTTTGCTTGCATTCTGTTTAACAGCATATTAAAACTTCAAAAGAGACCACAGCTCTCTCTGTTCTGAGTCAGGCAGAAATAAGAACTGATTAATTAAGGACTCATTCATAAGACAGAAAAAGGTCACTTAAGGTTAATCACTTGTTAACAGAGAGGGTGGAGCTAGGGACTAAAATTTCTATTTAAGGAGTAAACTAAAACATTTCAGAGCTTTACCAGAAAGGCTCATCCAGACTCTGCTACACTTTGCTGTGAAGGAAAGGTTAGTTTGCTGTTATTTTTTGTATTTCTGTATTGCCTTTCTATATTTTGAATACTGTAGTTTGTTTTCTTTACCTTGTGTTTTGCTTGCATTCTGTTTAACAGCATATTAAAACTTCAAAAGGGACCACAGCTCTCTCTGTTCTGAGTCAGGCAGAAATAGGAACTGATTAATTAAGGACTCATTCATAAGACAGAAAAGGTCACTTAAGGTTAATCACTTGTTAACAGAGGGGGTGGAGCTAGGAACTAAAATTTCTATTTAAGGAGTAAACTAAAACATTTCAGAGCTTTACCAGAAAGGCTCATCCAGACTCTGCTACACTTTGCTGTGAAGGAAAGGTTAGTTTGCTGTTATTTTCTGTATTTCTGTATTGCCTTTCTATATTTTGAATACTGTAGTTTGTTTTCTTTACCTTGTGTTTTGCTTGCATTCTGTTTAACAGCATATTAAAACTTCAAAAGAGACCACAGCTCTCTCTGTTCTGAGTCAGGCAGAAATAAGAACTGATTAATTAAGGACTCATTCATAAGACAGAAAAGGTCACTTAAGGTTAATCACTTGTTAACAGAGGGGGTGGAGCTAGGAACTAAAATTTCTATTTAAGGAGTAAACTAAAACATTTCAGAGCTTTACCAGAAAGGCTCATCCAGACTCTGCTACACTTTGCTGTGAAGGAAAGGTTAGTTTGCTGTTATTTTTGTATTTCTGTATTGCCTTTCTATATTTTGAATACTGTAGTTTGTTTTCTTTACCTTGTGTTTTGCTTGCATTCTGTTTAACAGCATATTAAAACTTCAAAAGAGACCACAGCTCTCTCTGTTCTGAGTCAGGCAGAAATAAGAACTGATTAATTAAGGACTCATTCATAAGACAGAAAAGGTCACTTAAGGTTAATCACTTGTTAACAGAGGGGTGGAGCTAGGAACTAAAATTTCTATTTAAGGAGTAAACTAAAACATTTCAGAGCTTTACCAGAAAGGCTCATCCAGACTCTGCTACACTTTGCTGTGAAGGAAAGGTTAGTTTGCTGTTATTTTTGTATTTCTGTATTGCCTTTCTATATTTTGAATACTGTAGTTTGTTTTCTTTACCTTGTGTTTTGCTTGCATTCTGTTTAACAGCATATTAAAACTTCAAAGAGACCACAGCTCTCTCTGTTCTGAGTCAGGCAGAAATAAGAACTGATTAATTAAGGACTCATTCATAAGACAGAAAAGGTCACTTAAGGTTAATCACTTGTTAACAGAGGGGTGGAGCTAGGAACTAAAATTTCTATTTAAGGAGTAAACTAAAACATTTCAGAGCTTTACCAGAAAGGCTCATCCAGACTCTGCTACACTTTGCTGTGAAGGAAAGGTTAGTTTGCTGTTATTTTTGTATTTCTGTATTGCCTTTCTATATTTTGAATACTGTAGTTTGTTTTCTTTACCTTGTGTTTTGCTTGCATTCTGTTTAACAGCATATTAAAACTTCAAAAGAGACCACAGCTCTCTCTGTTCTGAGTCAGGCAGAAATAAGAACTGATTAATTAAGGACTCATTCATAAGACAGAAAAGGTCACTTAAGGTTAATCACTTGTTAACAGAGGGGTGGAGCTAGGAACTAAAATTTCTATTTAAGGAGTAAACTAAAACATTTCAGAGCTTTACCAGAAAGGCTCATCCAGACTCTGCTACACTTTGCTGTGAAGGAAAGGTTAGTTTGCTGTTATTTTTGTATTTCTGTATTGCCTTTCTATATTTTGAATACTGTAGTTTGTTTTCTTTACCTTGTGTTTTGCTTGCATTCTGTTTAACAGCATATTAAAACTTCAAAAGAGACCACAGCTCTCTCTGTTCTGAGTCAGGCAGAAATAAGAACTGATTAATTAAGGACTCATTCATAAGACAGAAAAGGTCACTTAAGGTTAATCACTTGTTAACAGAGGGGTGGAGCTAGGAACTAAAATTTCTATTTAAGGAGTAAACTAAAACATTTCAGAGCTTTACCAGAAAGGCTCATCCAGACTCTGCTACACTTTGCTGTGAAGGAAAGGTTAGTTTGCTGTTATTTTTGTATTTCTGTATTGCCTTTCTATATTTTGAATACTGTAGTTTGTTTTCTTTACCTTGTGTTTTGCTTGCATTCTGTTTAACAGCATATTAAAACTTCAAAAGAGACCACAGCTCTCTCTGTTCTGAGTCAGGCAGAATTTTTCCCTCCCTCCCACCCATTTAAGTTGTCTTGTTAAATACCACTGTCTTTCTAGTTGCCGCCTCTTATGTTAATCTGACCATATATCTCATTTCTCTCTACTTTCACTGGCTTATGTGAGTAATCACAAAACCATCACTTTTGAAATCCCACCTTCAATTATTTAAATTTATTGGCCATCCTACAGTATTTCATAGTACCAAAATACAAAAGTAACCACCCCTTTCAGTCCATCTTGCTGTTTTAAAAATAGTAACTCTCCACTAAACCTTAACTTTTAAACAGGTAAAACTCAAGTTACCTACTTTCATATCTAACTTCTCTAGTGCACACTGCAGAGTGCATTCTTTTCAATCTTACCTTTAAGCATCCCTGTTACTAGCACTTTCTCTAATACCTAAAAGATCATCTCTACTTGACTCCAAGTAGACTTTTCTCTATCTGTTAAACCTAGCACTTGCTCCTACAGTACTTATTACCTTGATACGGCACTCTTATAGATAGCACCCCAAAAGGCAAACCCCCATTTCTCGGTCACTCCGTCCCCGGAATCTCTTTTAAAGTTTTTGTCTAGTCCTTCTAGCATGTCGAGGGATCAGTTGCTAGTGTCCTCTCCTGCTCAGCTGGTGAACCTGGGAATATTGAGGCAATGTTACAATTGCCTCATGTACCTGAACAACCCTCTCCTCCTCCCACAAAACACAAATACATGCGAGAGATGCAACTATACGGCCAAACTGGAGACTGAGCTCTCTCAACATAGGACTGGCAAGACCAGTCAGGAGGAGAAGGTTACCACACACACTATAGACCCAGTCTCACATAGTACCATCACAACCTCAAATCATACACATAAACACACAAAGACATACTCAAGGCTCTGATCAAAAATCTACCAAAACAGCAGAGGCCACCAAAGCAGGCACCCAAACAACCACCACCTCAGAACACAACACCTGCAACACATAGACCTCACAGTCAGAGTGTCAAACAGTCACAGCCCTTAAGGCCAAACACAATGCCAGACACACTAGTCATTGGTGACTCCATAGTCAGACACACTGACGTCCCGCTCACCAGACTGAGTAAGGAGAAGGTCACAATAAGCTGCCTGTCGGGCGCTAGAATCCGCCACATAACGCAAGCACTCAGGTCTCTCAACAGCAGGTACAAATATGACTCAGTCATTGTCCACGCTGGTGTAAACGACCTGAGGCGTACCTCCTTGGACTACATGAAAAGAGACATTGAGGAGCTCTCTGATTATGTAGCCCAGGCAGGTATGACCCTGACCTTGAGCAGTATCCTACCTTCACCAAGAATGATGCCACAATACAGAGATAAGATGATCAGCTTTAACAATTGGCTTAAACTCTGGTGTCATTCAAAGGGGATCAATGTCTGTCTGCCTGGGATGACATGCTGGACAAGCCACGCTGCTTAGCAAGGGCGGCTTGCACCTGTCACCCTGGGATTCGGATATTGGCAAAGGCTCTTGCCACCCCATAGTGCCTTTTTAGGCAAGGCTCAAATTCTAAACCTACCACCCTAGAACACAAAAAGGAAAAAACTAAGGGTAATGCTGCTCAATGCCAGAAGTCTAAATCTCAAAATGCACTTTTCGAGGCCCTTCTCAGTATGGAGAACATCGATGTCTGTGCAGTGACAGAAACCTGGTTCAAGGCTCCTGAGAGCACCCCAGCACTATCAGGTTTTACCTCTTATCATGCGTTCCGGCCCCAAAATCCGGACAATACCAAGAAAGGAGGGGGGGTATCCATATTCATCAAAGACACCCACACCTCAAGACTGGTGGCAATGCACGATGCATCGGAGACCATCCAGGTGCAATTAACCATAGGCAAGACTGCTCTGCAAATTGTAGCATGTTACAGGCCACCCTCACAAACTCAGGAACCTCACATGGCCTTCCTGAAAACACTAGAGGATAAATGTATCACCAAACACCATCATACTAGGTGACTTCAATTACCCTAATATAGACTGGGAACACTACTCAAGCCCAAACACCCTAGCCCAAAAGTTCCTGGAATTCATAAACTCAAATGCCATGGAACAACTAGTCACCATCCCACAAGAGGAGAAAACATACTTGATCTCATCATCACGAACATGGGAGCACAATGTTCAACACCGAAGTATACCCCTCACTGCTGAGATCAGATCACAAACTAATCTCGCTGGAGATCCTCATCCCACCCCACCTGAAATAAACAGACCACAGTAAAGAACTTCTCGAAAGCCGACTTCACACTTCTAAAGACTAGTGTGGTCTCCTTTAAGGCCCCCGAGCCGACGGAAAACAGTACTCAAGCCGCTGAATCACTTACAAATGCCTTCTACCAGCACCTGCAGGACTGCATGGATAAGGCAATCCCAAGCAAAACAAAGACTCTTTGTACCAAAGGCAAGCGTCCACTCTGGTGGACCCCAGCCATAAACAAATCTACAACAAAAGGAGGAAGCTACTACAAGATAGAGCAAAATCCTTAAAAGGTAAGACACCCTTGATCACTATAAGTAAAAAACTAAGAGCTCTCATAAAATCATCCAAAGCAAATTTTGAGAGAAAAATAGCTAAAGACTCAAAAGACAATCATAAGGCCTTCTTTAGCTATGTTAGAAACCTGGGAGGAAACTCCCAGATATGCTCAGAACTAGTTCAAAATGATGTGAAGATTACTGATCCTACAGACATTGCCAACATACTGGCTGACAGGTTCAGTGCAAACTTCTCCCCCCCCCAAGGAGAGATATCTATACCAAGGGATTGCAGCCCCCCAAACATCTCCAACGCCCAAGTGAGAACTGCTCTCTCCAAAGCAAAAAACACAGCATCCATGGGACCTGATGGTGTCCCCGGCTGTGTGCTCCACGAACTCAATGAGGAATTAAAGCCACAGCTAGGACAGCTGTTTAATCATAGTCTTACCTCTGGATACGTACCCAGGGAGTGGCGCACTGCAACTGTGGTCCCACTTCACAAAGGCGGTGCCTCCACCGACCCTGGAAATTACCGGCCCATTAGCTTGACAAGCCTTATCTGCAAAGCCATGGAGAGGATCATAATGGACCTCATAAATAAAGACATAGGGAATTTGCAGACTTTGGATCCATCCCAGTTTGGCTTTGTCAAAGGCAGATCATGCCTTCTAAACTTGGTTGACTTTTTCGAAACAGTCACCAAAGCCATTGATGAGGGAAAGGCAGTCCATACAGCCTACCTCGATCTGGCGAAGGCCTTTGATACAATACCCCACTCGGGTATCATTGAAAAACTCATCAGCTTAAATGTTAACCCATACATCACAAGATGGGTTGCAAACTGGCTGAGTGACAGAACCCACAGGGTCAGAGTTGCTGGCGCCATGTCAGACTCAAAGCCTGTCACAAGTGGTGTACCACAGGGCTCAGTCCTGGGCCCACTCTTGTTTGGCATCTACTTTTCCAGTACAAGCAAACACAGGAGGGTTATGGCTGACAAAGTTTGCAGATGACTGCAAACTGGGCCATAGTAGAAAACACATCTGACACAGATATCCTTCAGAAGGGTCTCACAGAAAGCGGATAACTGGTGCCAGAGCCATGGCCTAAAGTTAAATGCCAAAAATGCATAGTCATACCCTTCGGGAAAAACAAGGTTACCCCTAGCTACCAAATAGGTGGCAATCCACTGAGTACAGAAGAAGTTATCAGGGACCTGGGGACCCAGGTTGATAGTAGTCTGTCATTCGACACCCATGTAGCTAAAGTAGTTAGGAAGACCTTCTACATTGCCCACCTTATCATGAAGGGATTCTCATCTAGATCAAGGGAGGTCATAGTCTCCCTATACTCATCACTCATCAGACCAATGATTGAGTACAATGCCCCATTCGAATGTATCTGACCCGACACTTGCAGCAGCTGGAGAGGCCACAAAGTTCCTCACCAAAAGGATAAAGGGTCTCAAACATCTGTCCTATGCTGCCCGACTGAAAGAACTCCAGCTCTATTCAGTCGCTTACGCTGCTCAGAGGTGACCTTTGCCTAACATACAAGGCCATGTCAAACCCAGATTTGATGAATATGCTTCACCTCAAAAATTCTAGATCCGTCAGAGCCACAAGGGCGGGAGACTTAAACCTCGACATGGCTATTAATAGGGCGTGCTGGAGGGATAGATTCATCACCCAAAGACTCCCTATGCTGTGGAATAAAATCCCGGTATATGTGAGGCAGAGCACCTCGCTGGCCTTGTTCAAGAGAAATCTTGACCAATGGATGGGAGATCGCAGATATACCCCAGGGATTACCTCAGTGTCACTGCTCAACAGAGGCACAGCAAAATAATGGGTATAGTTCCCCATACTAAAGGGGTGGCGTAAGCCACAAAACTATGGGCTAGGCTTGTAAATGCCCTCGGGCAGATAGCCTAGTATGAACCTATGAACCTATGAACCTATACTAGCCTGGGAGCTACAAACTATCACAATCACTCTTTCCCTCTGCCTGCCTTACCAGCTCCCATGAAAATGACATGAGACCTCCGCCACCCTTACCACCTCCCGACAAAATGACATGAGACTTCAAAATAATATGGGAAAGGCTATTACAGAAATTCATGTATCTGAGTCCAATATCTCCATTAGTACTAGAACCAGGGATCTAAACCTTCACCAACAGATTAATAAAACACGGTGAAGGGACAAGTTCATAACACAGTTCCTTCCAAAGCTCTGGAATAAACTTCCACTGAATGTTAAGAAGTGTGATCTTTCTTTAACCACACCTTAGATGACTGATGGGTTCATACATTTACTCCAGGATTAACTGGTGACTTGGATAAGGAAGGTGTGGCCTGAGGGAGAGTATTAGCAGTCATAAGACTGTGGCCTTGGAATATTTACAAATCTGTCAAATTGCACATTGTTTTTTCAGTTCCTGTACCACAGCTTAAAGGTTCAGTAAAAATGTGTGTTAACTATTCTAGATTAAAAAAAAAGAGAAAGAGAGAGAGCATATTTTGCATTTTTTAATGTCAGCCAACTTATTTATTTTGCAAAATAAAGAGGGACTCAAATAAACTCTGGTGCAGACTACCACAAATCTGAAAACATGTAATGGCACTTCAGGATAGGAGTGCGGCTCTTCAGGAAAGGAATAAGGCAACCGATAAATATCTAGTTAGTCTCCAGGAATAGATGAATTAAATAGCCAGAGTACAGGCCAGCCCAAAGACCACCTACCACTAAGGAAACTGAGTAGGGATGGTGATACCGAATCATACCTTGCTTCTTTGGAGAGATATGTCCCCCAGGAGAATTCTGTCTGTCCTCACTGAGCCAATGTTTCATCTGTACAATGTATATGGGAAGCACTCAAAGCTTATATGGAAATGTGAAGCACTGGTTATATTGACTATTAAAAGCTAAAACAACTACTAATTACAGCTGCAGTGCCTCCTGAACCACAATCAATGAGATTTCATAAGTAGACATTTAAGACAATAAAACAGCAAAAGCACAAATATTGGCTCTAAAGCATACTTTAAATGCATGGTTACTACCAGGCGTGTACAGTAAAGGTAGGGTGATACTGATGAACCGAATGTGACAAATGAAAGGCTACCAGATGAGGAAGTAGTACTTTAAACTGATTGACCTAAGTCTGGAATAAATAATGTGTAGATCTCTGTGAGCAGACAAAACATGTCAGAAGCTGGAATAACGCATTTTAGATGTGGAAAGAGGCAGCGAACTACGCCATACAAAACAAAAATGTGATTTTTAACTAACATTCGGGGAAATGAAAATGTAAATGCAGTGCCCATCACAAATCTCTTTATACCAGCATGCTGATAACAAAAATGTCCCAAATGAATGGGATAAAGCAATTGTTAGAATTGTAGAATCAGCATATTGTCTAATGCCAGTATCAAGTCTGATAAAAGCACAGTATCAACAGATAGGAAGCAACTGAATGTAATATATTCTTGGAGCATGGTCACACATATCAATGAACCTTATGTCTATAAACATAACACAAATGACAAGAGGAAGTTAGAAATAATATGAATCCTTGAAGATTTTAAAGATTATCTTATAACATAGAATTTCAGACTTTTTTTTGGTAAAGGACTGTATCTTCTGGCTTTGGTATTCAATTTAACACATGTTGTGATATCATAATTAACCAAGACGTCCCTCCATTTCAAGCCACTATGCACATTTTGGGTGGGAGAGAACACAATTAGATACACTGTGACTAGATTATACCCCTAGTAAAACGGGGTGGGGGAGAAGACCGATACACTATAAGAACACACTGTCCTGTATATTCCTTGTATAAAAATGGGTGGCAGTAACATCCTGACATACTCAAAATACAAAGCCCTGATAAGAGAAAGGTATAGATGTAGAAACTTCAAAAGGGAGCAGGACCTGACTTTGTCTGGAAGGAACAGAAGAGCCTGTGTGTTATCAGAGATCTGTTACTTAGTTCTATCAGAAAATTCCAGTAGGTAAGCTAGTGACAGACACGTGCAAAAACTGGAAGAGAAAAGCCTATAGTGTATGAAATTGAACCCTGTCAGAAGGTTCCAGTCATTAAAGTAATGGAGGATGCATACATGGTGAAAGAGAGGGAGAGACCTGTAATGAGAACTCACCAAGAGAAGAAAAGAAAATTGAATAGATTCCTACATTTTGCTCTGCAATTTCAAAATAGAGGGCTAGTCAGAAACAAGACAGCAGCACATATTTAAAAAAACAGAAGTGACCGGGGCAAAACTAATCGTCAAAAGCAAAAGTCAGAAGTGTGAGTTGGCTTTTATAAACTCTAACCTATTTTAAAGTAAAGACATGCTTAATAGTTTAGACTGCACATAATGCTCTGTATATCCATTTCCTCAATCTGCCCAAATACCCAAGTGTGAACCAATAGTTGCCTCACTGTGCACTATGCCTATCTTGCCCTTCCATTTGGTCATATATTCTTGTTTCCTGCATCAAGTGTGTTTTATATGGGCAGTGACCTAACTCTTGACTAACATGTGTCCATTGTTGTAAGAAAGTCCTTTATTGCACAGCTTATAAACGAAGGGGCTGTGTCTAGATCTAGGGATGCCTTTGTCCCCCTTTACTTAGTCCTGCTTAGGTCAGTCATTTAGTGTAATGCCCTCTTTGGTATGTATCTGTCCAGACGCGTGGAGCAAATGGAATGCTCACAGAGATTCCTTACTAAAAGGATACAAGGTCTAATTAATAAGTCATATATGGATGACTCAAAGTCCTGTCACTATACTCTGTATCCTACAGACTGCTATGAGATGACCTGTGTCTAGCATGCAAGGCATCTTCTGAACCAGTGCTGTTGGATTTACTGTATATCAGCAAGTCAGATAACATCAGAAATGCTTGGTCTAGGAATCAAAACCTCTTCTGCGACATCAAGAGAACAGTACAGTTTTGAATGAAAGGTATACTTCATAGATGTATATTTCATGTTCACTGCTCTGGAACAGACTCCCCATCCATGTAAAACAAATCTGATCCCTGTCTATATTGAAGACCAACTTGGATCTATGCATGGGAAACAAAAAATGTACACCAGGACTGCCACCTGTAGTACTAATAGGCAGAGGCAGCTTCTAAATGCTTTATCTCATGCATGGGTCTCCTCAAATTATCTATGATATGATCCCAGTTATTCTCAGTAGGGGTAATATATAATTATTGATCATGGAATGGGTAAGACCAATCTAACACCAAATGGGATAGGTTAATTCAAGCACCAAAAGTGAAGCTGGCTAGGTTTAAAATGTTTTGTAAGGGAAGCTAGCCTAGTACTTGCCTATGAACATATGTCAATTTAATCTGTGTGGCCTTATAGTATGCCTTCATATCTGGTAGCCACAAATAATCCTTTTGCTTTGTCAGTATTACTTTTCCGTGTGTGTGTGTGTGTGTGTGTGTGTGTGTGTGTGTGTGTGTGTGTGTGTGTGTGTGTGTGTGTGTGTGTAAGCCTAACCTACAAAAAGAACAATTGGGACCAAAAAATATATTGATTACTTATATTTTGTCATTAATGTCCATAAATTACAATTTCCATAGCCTTATTTTACTTTCCGTCTTTAGAGTAGTTTCTTCCTACATTTCTTTAGCTGATGCCTCACCATCCAGTTTCAACCAAATTTCCAAGTATTTCATCTTGTCTTGACCACTCAAAAAGGGGACGTTTTGTACCAAGTCATGTGTCGGGGCATAATTCATTACTAAACCATTTGTCTTTGCTTCATTTACTTTAAATCCTGCTATACTAGCAAAATATGTAAGTTCGTCAAAAATAATTTTTATATACTATTCCAAATTGGTAGCATGCACTATTATGCCATTTGCAGAAAGGGCTAATTTCTCATTAGCATGTCACTGTTGATATCCAATTATATTTGATAGTCTTATGTTCCTGACTAATGGTTCGAAATTAAAAGCAAATAGTAGTAGTGAAAGTGCACAACCCTGCTTTATTCCTCAAAAATGAATCAACACTGGCCACAAGCCCCATATTTTCTCATGCTCTTATTTCCTGGTAAGCTTTTGTTTGAATGACTATTCCCTGATGCTAACAAGTTCTTAAGATTTCTGGCCTTTTTATAAATAAATGGAAGGGTATCTCCCAATTTCCCTGAAAGGCCTGAAGAACCAAAAACTACTCCCCAGTTCTTTTCAAATATCTTTCTAATATTAGCACCTATATTATCGTAGGAAGATGGGGTGTGTGGTCATTGTCAGTTCATTTTTGGTTCCAACAACATTATAGTAGCCAATTACTCTAAGACTATTGTGGTCAGGGAGAAATATGATTTCAACACTAACGGTGGTGGACTGTTGCAGTCAGGGAGAAATATGATTGCAACACCAAGGATGGTGTTAACCTCCCTATTTGTTTAAACTGCAAATTGTTCTATATGGAAAATACTGAAAATACATTAAGAAGATGAATCTATGAACATTGTGTATGCTATAAAAAATAAAGTTAAAAGCAATTCACTAAGTAGACATGCACAGGTGTGTGGGGGATTAAAAAAATGTTTTTTCTTTTGTCCTGGAGAAAGTACCATATTTTACCAGAGGAGGATATTGGGAAACCTACTTTGAATACTGTGAGTTATACCTGCAAATTTTGTTGAACGCCACCCATACCCCTGATTTAAATAAAAACATTTCTAATAATAGTGTTTTAGGTATTATGATCTGCAAAATTACGAGTTGACTTTCATGGGAACTTCTTTAATGGGGTGTCATCAAATACTTGTTTTATTAGTTCTTTAGATGTATAAATTTGTGTTTTCCTATACACGTTTAATTATTATTTAAATTGCCTTAGGGTTTAGGGGGTTGGCATACTGGCTAAGATGTTTACCTCACAGACACAAGGTACAGGGTTTGGTTCTTAATGTTGGTCTCTGATTATTAGGTAGGTGTGTAATAGTCTATAGTCAAAGTAAACTTTATTGTCATTTAGGACTACACAAGTGCAGCCTAAATGAAATTCCACATATCAGCTCAGCAGAGAGTACACAGGAAGCAAGGATAACAAGAACAACAGTATAACAATTCAATTAAAAAAAATCTATTTAAGACAGAAGGATAAATAAACCAATAATAACAGCAAAAACACACAAGCTCCTCCCCCCAGACAGTCATAAGAAGAATACTGTTCATAGCAGCATGACAGAGTAGGATTGCACCTGTTAAGATTGTCCTCCTTTGTTCATCTACATCAGACAAACAGCAGGCAATTGCACACGAATAAGAAAATATATTGCTACACCAAAGAATAAAAAAATATATTACACACTTTTCAGCTGACCTACATATTGTGAATGTTTGCTGACTAAATAATTGGTGGCTGGTATCAGAGTTTATAAGTCTTACTGTTAGGTAGAAGCTGTTTAAGTATCTTCTGGTCCTGCAGAGGATACTCCAATATCTCTTGCTCAAAGACAGATGTGGAAACCAGACATGTGCAGGGTGAGAGGGGTCACAAATTATTTTGGATGCACATTTAATGCTTCTTGCTGTGAAGAGATCCCGGATTGGTTGCCCATGATTTTTTTCGGCAACCCACACCACTCTCTCTAGCTTCTTTCCTTCTGCTATTGTACTGTTCCCAAACCAAACTGTGATGTTACTAGTGGGAACGCTCTCAACTGCTCCTCTGTAGAATGTGGTGAGAACAGTAGGTGGGAGCTTTGCTTTTTTGAGCCTTCTGAGAAAGTGGAGACGTTGGTGTGCTTTTTTGACCAACTGTTCAATGTTCACAGTCCAAGAGAAATCCTCCAAAATGTGCACCCCTAAAAATTTTGTGAATTTAAGGGTCTACTTCAGTAGACTGAACGTTCACTTACCTGACTTTCATATAGCCAAGATAAAAAGGCAGACAACCACAGAACACAGAACAATGATATCCTGGAACACCGACTTTCCACTCATAGCTAAGTAACCGCTTGGCCATCCTGAAAAAAAAGTAAAACCAAAGGAAAGTAAAGCCACCCCCCCAACTAAGTATATCAACTCCGAGATTGCACTACTGTGGGGGTAAGGGGCAAAGTTCAACAAGGCGGCCAAGCGGTTACTTACCTGGAGTGGAAAGTCGGTGTTCCGGGATGTCAGTGTTATGCAGTTGTCGGCCATTTTGGTTCGAATATATGAAATTCAGGTAAATGAATGTTTGGTCTACTAAAATAGACCCAAATTTGACCCTTACAACCTCTTCACCATTTATCATGAATGATGAGTGTGTTGTTGACCTTTTCCTGAAGTCTATAATGATTTCTTTTGTTTTAGTGAAAAACAAGCAGTCTCCGTGGTATCCCAGAAGTCTCAAACTACCCACTAAACAAGTATAGTGGGCCCAAAAACAAAACAGTGTAAGAAACTTCTCTGTGTGGAAGATATATCTAGTTAATCACTGTATATTAATCCGATCAGATAATGGTAGTAGAAATAGCGAACTTAAACTTGTCCTAAGTCAAAACAACAATAAAAAGTATATAATTTGAAATATTGTGCAGAATTACTAAGTATTCAGAAGTAATCCAAGCAAGATAGGCAGTCTAAAATCCATTTTTGAGAAACCTGAACAACTTAGAGAATGATTTTCAAGTGAGAGGCTATGAAAGTCAGATGTTAAAAAACATTCTGGAACCCATTATACAACTGAAAAGGACTGAAGCACCTTCACTCACTTTCCCCAGTAGGAGAATGTTAAGAAATTCCACAGAGAATAACAAATGCAAAAATAGCTACATCCTGACATACACTTTGGATTATCACAGTATCAAAAATGTTATTGAAGAAAACTGGGCCATTGTCACAGGAAACCTATTTCTGATTAACTCCTTAGGTAAAACCCCATCCTTTGTTTACAGGAAGGACAGGAATATTAGACATTTTGTTTGAATTTAAACCTAGACTATATGAGAGAAACACTAAGAGATGTGACGCTAATTGTACATTTTGTGTATTTATACAGCAAGGTGATAGTTTTTATTGCCCTTATTTAAAGAAAATCATTAAGACCAGTGCAGGGGGTGACTGTAACACTAAAAAAGTAATTTACAGGGCACAGTGCAATGAATGAGATGCATTTTATGTTGGCAAGACTGTAAATAAACTTAAGTGTAGGATTTCATGTCATCTGGCAAAAATCCGCTCTGGATGTAAAAATAATGTACTAGTCAAACACCTTGCTCTTCATAAAAGACACACAGGTTTTTAGTTCCAGATGCTGGATCACATAGACATGGGTGATCTTGAAGGAGACATCCTGAATATGCTGGAGAAACGTGAACTCATGTGGCAAGTAAAGCTGAACTCTTTTAGGAAGCCTGGACTAAACTATTACTGTTCACTTAAAAGTATACTTGAACTTAGAAAATTGCCACATTGTTTACATGACAAATTTTATTTTATTTTATTTTATTCTTCCAGTTGGTTTTAAATACCATGTTAAATCAGTTTTAATTTAAGTGTATATTGTGTTTGCATCATCATGTATTTTTTCTTGTTCTTTTTTCCACTTTATTCAAAATGATGTGTAATAACAATACTAACTAATTATACAATAATATTTTTGTAGATAGTTTTTAGGATTCTTGTGTACAGAACTGAAGAAGTCTAGAAGGATGAAAGTGATCTTTAACAATAGGTTGTGGAAATAGAATATGACCTTTACAACTGATTTTTTGCATGCAAAGTATATATGTATATATTTATATATTTATTTAGATTGCCAAATGTTGTAAGGTTTATATATTTCCAGCCATGTAGTATATTATCATGGATAAAATCACAGGCTTAATAATCTGTTTAAATAAGATGTACCACATCATTATTCATTTTATTTAAAGTACATATGGGTTGTATTATTATGACAGCTACTAAGTAGGGGAGGACCAGCTGGAATGTCACACTGATGGGGAAAGGGATGTGAATTTAACATGTATACCAATAACACTTTGTTTTACAGCACAATAAACCACACCCTTGCCTGATAAAAAGGATATATATAGTTATAAAGCTTGTGAGGAAACTATTACTCTATTTTTGTTTTACTTGGATTGCTTGTCTGTGTACTTAATAAAGGATTTTCGACTGGAAACAGACTTCCTACCCTGCTTGGATTGCTTTTGAATACTTAGTAATTCTGTACAATATTTCAGATTATATATTTTTGATTATTGTTTTAACTTAGGACGAGTTTAAGTTTACCATTTCTGCTACCATTATCTGATCTGATTAATATACAGTGATTAACTAGATATATCTTCCACACAGAGAAGTTTCTTACACTGTTTTGCTTTTGTTTTATTGACATTCAGATCAGGGTTGTTCTTAGCACACCAGTCAATCAATAAGTAGACCTCATCTCCATAAACTCTTTCATCCTGCACTTAGATGAGGCCCACAACCATAGCCTGATTGCATAGTATTTACCTAAAGACATTTTAGTTTAAATGCTAGCACTTTTAGTACGTTGGTGCCAGGATCATGTGACAGGATGCTTGCATATAAAATGAAAGGAAGTGAGTTGTTTTTGTAGTTCTGATGAAGTTCCATTTTGCTCTGAGAACAAAAGCATTTAACATTTCTCATTAATCTGTGGCTGTATAACCACATCTTTTTGCCTTGTTTGTTTTCAGCATTTACTCACATTGAATTGTCTTTTTGGTTACAAGTTTATGAGTGTTTTTGTGAGTCTCCCTGGGATGCACTGATTATTGCTGACACTGGAAACAACCAGGATTCAAGTCCTGAGTCATTAACTATCAATAATCTTACCCTTTTAGTGATGCTTCTTATTCAAATTACAGAAAAAATGGACACTACTGTAAACAAAATTGTACAATTACATGAGTAGCAGCTCTCCGCTGTTGCTGCTTTAACTAACTGTTTGCAAAGGAATGAATCTAGTCGTCATGTTCAATCCCCAGGCTATGCTGAAGTAATTGCTGCTCCAACAAGATGTAACAACTTTCAACCAGAGAACTACAACCATGATATAAACCAGCCTAAAGGAAGAGTGGAACTGTCTAACTACTTCAGGCAGTCATTTTAGTTAAATCTAACAAAACCTGCCTAGCAACAAGATAACAATGATTCTTTAAGGACTAAGATTTTTAAATTTGGAAAATGAAAAAAATATATAAATTGGAGTTTGTAGCTGGACATTTTATTTTCAAAAACTGTATTAAAACACAAAGGGTGCCCAAAGGACTCAGTTTGTGGACAATAAAAGGAAGTTGAATAAACTGCAGAATGAGATTATAAGCCTACAAAAGAACATCGAGGCAGATCCTCTCTTTATTGCTTTTGAAGAGAAGTACAATAGACTTCTCACATGGGTTGACAGTTGCTAGGATGCAATACAGAAATGTAGGAGCCCAAAGTTAGTCTATGATGAAAAAAAATATACCGGTACGAAATGTTTACTCCCTTCATCTCTCCAAACATCAGGTAGATACTTCAAATGTGTATAACAGCACAGGCCTGGTTGTCATGGTTTTACCAGATTTGAAACACGAGTATTTTTTTTTTATATTTATGCCCTCCCCCCATGAAGGTCAACAAGATTGATGAAAATGGGGGGAAAGAGGAGGTGTGTGTAAATGGAATAATCTTATCATCTCCCTCCCTCCACATCAAGGGAATACCTGCAAGAAAGAAAATTGTGAGAGATGCAGAGGTCAGAAGACTTTATCACAGGTACTGTCTTAGACTTTAATGGATTTAAAGTTTTTAATTATAGCTATTTAAATGTTTCTCTAGCCTATGGGTGTTTATTCCAAAAGGTGTCATGTTTGTATCTTCAACAAGGGTAAATCTGATTGATTTACTTGTGGAACTAAAATTGTTTACTATAAAACTTCATTTGGGAATTTTTTTTTAAGGATATGAGGATGGTTATCTTAAATATAAAAGTATTTTAATCCTTCTTTGATTCCTGTTATAACACTATTTAACAAGTTGTATGAAAATTACCTCAGATAAATGTTTACTAACAAAAACCACCACCGTAACAGGTACAAGCATTCAAAATCTGAAGGTAATGCTACTCAATGCTAGACGTCTAAACCTCAAAATGCACTCTCTCGAGGCACTCCTGAAAATGGAGAACATTGATATCTGTGCAGTAACTGAGACCTGGTTCAAGGGTCCAGAGAGCACCACTGCAATACCAGGCTACAACCCTTACCACACTTTTTGGCCACCAAACCAGGACCAAAACACTAAAGGTGGGGGAGTATCCATATTCACCAAAGATATTCACAACAACAGGCTACTTGTCCAACACAATGTGTCTGAAATTCTCCAGGTGCAACTAACACTAGGTAAGACTGCAATCCAAATTGTAGCTTGCTACAGATCCCCCACCATGCCCCAAGATTCTCACTACACCTTTCTAAACATACTGGAAAATATTAAGATACAACCAAACACCCTATTACTGGATGATTTCAACTACCCTGCCATTAACTGGGAAAACTACTCGTGTACCAACACCTTTGCCCAACGGTTCTTGGAATTCATAAATTCCAACGCCTTCGATCAACTACTCCTTAGTCCAACCAGGGGCTCCAATATCCTAGACCTGGTCATTACCAACATGGGAAATCGATGCTCCACACCTATGGTCACCCCCCCTCATTGGTCAGGTCTGACCATGAGCAAATCACCCTTGACATCCACATCCCACCCCTACCCCCAAGTAAGGAAACCTCCGTAAAAAAACGTCTCCAAAGTCAACTTCATGCTACTCAGATCAGAAGTGACAAACTTCATGACACCCATGCAGATCGGAACTGAAAGTCTGACTGCTGAATCCCACATTAAGGCACTGTACGAACACATCCACTCGCGCATGAATTGTACCAACTCCAATAGAACCAAGACTCTCTCCTACAAAAAAAGGAAGCCAATCTGGTGGTCTTTTGCCATAAACAAACTTTACTAAAAAAGGAAGAAACTGTTGCAAAAAGAGGAAAATACCAGGATGGTAAAAACTCCCTCACCAGCCTCAGTAAGAAGCTGAAATCCCTCATAAAATCCTGCAAAGCTAGTTATGAAAATAAAATTGCTAAAGATTCTAAAGATAACCACAAGGCATTCTATACTTATATCAAGAATCTAAATGGCAGTGCTCAGATCTGCTCTGAGCTACAACAGAATGGCATTAAATATACTGATCCCAAGGATATTGCCAATATCCTGGCAGATCGATTCAGTGCAAACTTCACCCCCTCTCACCCCCTAAATGGCCCATCTCAATACCGAAAGATTGCCAAATTCCGGTAATAATGGCCACACAGGTAAAATATGCACTCTACAAAGCTAAGAATACAACATTCATGGGACCAGATGACATCCCAGGCTGTGTACTACATGAACTACAAAATGAACTGGCACCTCACCTAAGTATCATGTTTAATCATAGCCTCACCTCAGGCTTCATGCCCACTGAGTGGCGCACAGCTACAGTTATGCATCTCCACAAGGGGGGATCCATCTTGGATCCCAGGAACTACTGTCCCATCAGTCTGATGAGCCTGATCTGCAAGGCCATGGAATGTATTATTATGGAACTTATAAATAAAGACATTGGCAACCTTCAAACACTGGACCCCACGCAGTTTGCGTTTGTGAAGGGCCGATCTTGTCTCCTGAACCTGATTGACTTCTTCACGTCAGTCTCCAGAGCCATGGACAAGGGTAAGGTGGTCCATACGGCCTATCTGGACCATGCCAAGGCCTTTGACACCACCCCCCACTCTGGAATCATAGATAAACTTACTAAGCTGGACATTAATCCCTACATCACTCGATGGGTTGCCAACTGGTTTACTGGCAGAACCCACACTGTAAAAGTAGCCGACTCCAAATCCAGCTCCAGACAAGTGGAGTACCTCAGGGTTCAGTCCTGGGACCGCTCTTGTTTGGCATCTACTTCTCTGAAGTACAGGCCAACACTAAGGGACTCTGGCTAACAAAGTTCACAGATGACTGCAAACTGGGAGCCACTATTGTATCCCCTAGTGATGTGGATATTCTACAAAAGGGCCTTACAGAAACAGATGCTTGGTGCCAGAGCCATGGGCTCAAGCTCAATGCCAAGAAATGTATAGTTATCCCCTTTGGGAAAAAACATGTACCCATGAATTACCACATAGGTGGCAGTACACTAAACACCGAAAGTGTGATAAGAGACTTAGGGACACAGGTAGACAGTGGTCTCACCTTCGATAACCACATCACCACAACAGTCAGGAAATCCTTCTAAGTGGCACACCTCATCACTAAGGGCTTTTCATCCAGAAAAAAGGAGGTCATTGTTCCATTGTACTCATCCCTCATTAGACCCATTATAAAATCCAACTCCCCGTTTAGTATGTACCTCTCAAGACATCTGCAACAACTGGAAAGGCTGCAGAACTACCTCACTAAAAGAATCACAGGCCTAAATTAGATGCCCTATGCTGACTGTCTAAAAAAACTATAGTCTGTCACATATTGTCTACTCAGAGGCAATCTCTGCTTAACATACAAGGCCATGTTAAACCCAGAACTGTTGGACATGCTACACGTAAAGAAATCCCAATCCGTCACAGAGACATGCTCCAGGGCTCTAAACCCTGTCATCACAATGAACAAAACATGCTGGAGGGATAGGTTCCTGACCCAGAGACTCCTGATACTCTAGAATAGACTGCCCATACATGTCAAGCAGAGCACCTCTTTGGCCCTCTTCAAAAGGAACCTTGATGATTGGACGGGAGATAGGAAATTCACCCCGGGGATCACGTCAGTCGCCCTGCTAGACAGGGCTCCAGGGAAGTAAATACTGTGGGAAGAAATAACCAGGGAATTGTTATGGCTAGGCTTGTATAGACCCTAGGGCCGATAGCCTAGTGCCAACCTATGAACCTATAAGATCACAAAGTACTATAATTTAATGAGAGAGGACTTCTATCTGAATTAAGAAATAACACCATTAGGGTGATTAAACCCAATAAGGTAGGTGGGGGGGGTGGTATGATTATGAACTGTTTTGACTATTCTAATAAAATGTGTTACTTAAATAGAGGGTGTTTTTATATCCCTGTCTCTAAGAATGTGCAGAGGTACAGTGGTTAGCATTGTTACCTCACAGCAAGTTTGATTCTTGGTTGAGATGCCTTCTGTGCAGAGTCTGCATGTCCTCCCTACATTCATGTGGGTTTCCTCCGGTACTCTGGTTTCCTCTGACATTCCAAAGACATGCATCTGGAGCATTTCTCCCTGGGCCTTTGCTGAAAATGGACTTCGTCCCATTTGGACTTTCTGGGTAAACAAATGTTAAATAAAATGAAATCAATATTGCGTATGCAAGAATGGAAACAAAGTTTGAAGATTTTATTTCTAATTATATCTTACCACCCTCTCTGAGGAACTTTTTTAGTGTAAACACAACTTTTATTCATTTCTTCTTTGGTATACAGAAAACCCTGAAATATGTAGCAAACCTTCCCTTACACCCTATTGTGGCACTGTACGTGTGTGTGTGTGTGTGTGTGTGTGTGTGTGTGTGTGTGTGTGTGTGTGTGTGTGTGTGTGTGTGTGTGTGTGTGTGTGTGTGTATGTGGGGGGGGGGGCACTCCAGAACTGAGCCTGAGCCCCTGGCAAATTTGTGGATTACAACTTGAAAGATGTTTTTCAAGACAAACCACACATTTTCATAGACTCTTTGCATTTTTAGAGTAACAAGGTCAACTGAAAATTTCTTGAAGATGCTATTTTTGTTACCATTGATGTTAAAGATTTATTTTCAGTCATTCTACATTCCATACGTCTGGAATGGTTTCAGGAGGATGTGATGACGGGCTCTAGTATTACCATATTTTGTATGGAAATGGTTTTAAAAAATAATGTATTTATGTGCATTCATTTGTGCTCTTATATACATATACATTTTAAGATTTACAATTTAAACTATTTAAGTTTAGTGTTTGGGATGGTTTAATAGTTAAGGCGATTATCTCACAGACACAAGGTACATGGTTTGATTTTCATCTTTGATCTCTGTCTGGTTATTACCTAGCTGTGTAATAGTCTGTCAACTGATCGCCAAGTAGTTACCTAAAGAGATTTTATTTTAAATGGAAACATGTTTACTACGTATTTGCCAGGGTCACATGACAGGATGTTTCCATTTAAAGAAAATGTGAGTTGTTTTAGTTCTGATGAAGTTCCATTTTGCACTGTGGAAACCAAAGCGCTTAACTTTTCAATACACTGTGGCTGCTTAACAAGGTTGACAAGCCTTATTTGTTTGCAACATTTTATCACATCAAATTGGCTTTTTGTCTGCAAAAACATTTACCCCACCTTTCCTTGTGCCATCCTGCTCATTCCTTAGTTGTTTGATTTCTGTTTTACCCTCTGTTTGCTTCCCCTTTTCATAGCTTTATTATAATCGCATTTTCAACATTTAGCATGGTCAGTAATAGGTAAACACACTTCACATATGCCCATCAAGGGCTTCCAAATCTCTTACCTTTTGTGATTGTACTGTGAGTGATGGGTCATGAAGATCACCATCATTGCCCATGTCCAACTGATGGGAACAGGCACTACGCATTGTATAGCCAAGTGCAGGCCTGCCATGTTCCAGACACATATATACATTAGTCTTAGCCAGCATTGTTTGCACAATGGAGCTGAACATTGAGGCCTGGTAGTTTATATATACAACTGTCAGACTTTGACTACTTCCCCTGCAATGAATTACAACTCCGACTATTCCTGCGGATGATAGATTAAACCCAATCCCAAAAGTGGTGTCTGCATTGCAGTGGTGTAGTGAGGGTGGGACAAAGGGGACAAGTAGTGTAAGAAGGTACAATCAAGAGTTCCTGCAAAGTGCATTTCTTTTCTATGTACCAAAATGCCAGTACAGAAAGGCAGTTCAGCATTCCTTTTTTTTATGGCTCTTCAATCAAAGAGTTGGGGGGGGGTATGAGCTGACTGCTGTAGGAAGCTGATGGACCAATCAGCTTTCTACAGTAAGCTGAAGTCTTTTTTTTTTCTTTTTGCTCTTCACTGGAAGAGCTGGGTGGGGCATAAATAGGCTGCTGTAGGATCCAGTGCATTAACTGGCTTTTTACACTACCCCAAAGTCCCTTTTTCTTTTCTCTCCTAACTCTATGGGCTGGGGGGGGGGGAGGCAAGGATTGGCTGCTACAGACTGTCTTTTGTTTCTTCTTTACTTGAAGAACAAGTAGGTGAGGGGGTATTTTGGAAGGCAGCACCAAGCAGTAGAGGATACAGTTACAGTCCCTGATGCAAGGGTTGTTCTTTTCTGTCTTATTTTTTAATTCTGCAAATATATAATCACCAAATGCTGTGCGTTTCCCTAATGCTACTTGCCTCACTGCTTTTGTAGCTCAAGTTGGGAGAGCTGTAGATTCAAGACCCCTCAATCTTGCATGATTTTTGCCTTATTTTTCTTTCATTCTGGCAACTATATAATCTCCAAATGCTGTACAGTTTCCTAATGTTAATGCTGTTTGTCTCTCTTCTTCTGTAGCTCAATCTGTAAATGAAGCAGTTTGCATATGGTAATTTAGAAGGGATGTGAGCTCAAGTCCGTTCTGGACTGTTTTTATGTATTTATTTTCTGTGTGTGTGTGTCTGTGTGTGCCTGTGTGTATGTGCTATATTTCTTTCATTCTGAAAGTATGTAATTATAAACCAATGTGCATTTCCCTGATGGTGCTCATCTCAATCCTTCTGCAGATTAACCTGTAAATGAAATGCTTTGCATACTGTCAGTGAGGAAAATTATGGGCTCATGCCCCCTAGAGGATTGTATTTAGCCATATCATTATTACAGTAGGATGCTTGTTTCTCAACATTTTCTTTAGTACAGGTATAGTAGTCAGACATTGCTGATGTTATAATTGCTTTTAGCTGATAGATCGGCACTTTTTTATCCCACCCATGTTATGTTGTTTTACATTATCTTCAGTTGGCTGACATTTCTAGCTATGTATGTCATATCCCCTTACTCAGTGTTCCACATCCCTGATTTTGTCACCACCTCCCTTTGCAGTCTTGTCTGTGTTATACATTTGTTTGTTTGTTTGTTTGTTTGTGTGGCTTTACTATCACTTCTACCCTCCTACCTAAATCTTACTTCACTTACTCCCTTCCACAAGTTATCTTCTCTGCATATATTTACCATTACATTAAAAAATAGTTCAGAACACATGCCTCATGACCCTGTAGGGCAGACATATACCTTTTTTTTTTATTTTGCCACAATTGTACATGCAAGATGACAACAATAACCCTTGGGGCCTGTACATGACAAAGAGCACTACTGCTGCTGGTATTTTCCAGCGCAGCACAATAATCCTACATGCGGTCTGTGCAGTCCCTGTAGCATCTGTAGCCACTGCGTTTAATCAGCTGCTCATCCTGCACACTTGTCCTACATGCTGTCTCTGCAGTCCTTGTAGTGGCTGTAGCCACTATGTTAAATGCCTACATACTGTCTTTGCAGTCCTTGAAGCGGCTATTGCCACTGGGTTTAATGAGGTGCTTGCCCTGCACACTTCTCCTATATGCTGTCTCTGCAGTCCTTGTAGCGGCTGTAGCCACTATGTTTAATGAGCTGCTCATCCCGCACACTTGTCCTACGTGCTATCTCTGCAGTCCTTGTAGCAGCTGTAGCCACTGTGTTTAATGACTTACTCGTCCTGCACACTTGTCCTACATGCTGTCTCTGCAGTCCGTATAACGGCTGTAGCCACTATGTTTAATGACCTACTCATCCTGCACACTTGTCCTACATGCTATCTCTGCAGTCCCTGTAGAGTCTGTAGCCACTGGGTTTAATGAGCTGCTTGTCCTGTACACTTGTCCTACATGCTGTCTCTGCAGTCCTTTTAGCGGCTGTAGCCACTATGTTTAATGAGCTGCTCATCCTGCACACTTCTCCTACATGCTGTCTCTGCAGTCTTTGTAGCGGCGGTAGCCACTATGTTTAATGAGCTGCTCATCCCGCACACTTGTCCTACATGCAGTCTGTGTGGCCTTGTAGCGGCTGTAGCCACTGTGTTTAATGAGCTGCACATCCCGCACACTTGCTTGACCTCATTCGTTGTTAATGAGCATTGAGGCTTATAATTACAATAAACAGAGGGGAGCTATCCGAGATTGTGGCCGCAATGTTTCCAAATTTCTGTGTAAAGCTAAACTGGTATTAGAGATTGTAGGTTTGTATATTATTTTTGTTTCTACACCACTGTAACTATTATTATGCCTTCTGTATTAATTAAAAAAATCATTTTATGGGCAAAGTGCTTCTTGATTTGATATCATAATTAATATATAGACAAGGCACATAGGATGCAATGGCTTGTGAAATTGTGCACCATCTACCAGAAAGTACAAAATGTACTACCTCTGACTTGCAAAAGTACCCCCACCCAGTCCATGTGTGTTTCTAGGCAACATACCTTTCAATATTTCAGAAAAAGGAATCATAAAATACATGCCTGGGACAAAATTCCTCTTAATCATCTAGGCATTCTGAAAAAAATGCCATCTAATAAAACATATACATTAATAAAATAAAGAATATAATCAATATAAACATTATTGGAATTTTTGTCTTAATTTAAATTCAATTCTAATATATTTCATTGAATAAAATAAATAAATAATTTCAAAATGAAATTGCAAAATGGCTGGCTACACTCTGGAGCTATATAACACACACAGATTTTATGTAAACTCACATATACATTTGCTGAAACACATAAAGGATTATCAGGGGGCATCTGATCATAACCTGCTTATTATGTGTTCAAGACATCAATACCAAGAAATTCATCTCGAGTTTGAAGCACAGGAAACAAATCTTGGTTCAAGTTGAGAATGCTGTGGTGTAGCAGTAGCATAATTGCCTCACAATAAAACATTCCCTGGTTCAATTCTTGGCTGGACTGCCTTGTGTGCAGTGGCTGCATGTTCTTGTGGGTTTCCTCCCATGTTGCAAAGATATGCATCTGGAGCATTTCTCCCTGGTCCCCTGCTGAAAATTGGCTGTGTTCCAAGTTGGACTTTTCCATTTAACAAATGTTAGATAAATAAATAACTAGGGTTACAATCAGAAACTCAGTCATAACTCTTTGCAGTGCATGGAGATTTATGTGTTTTATGTTTTACTAGTCACAGAAGATAATGGAATGTGAAATTTGCTGGCTTTCAAAGCTGGTAAAGGAGTTAACAAACACTGTCAGACAGCAGGAGCCATCTTTACACACTGTGTTAGTAAGGGAATAATAAGTAAATCCATTTTTTTCCATTTTGACTAACTAATTCTTTAGACGGCAGGCATAAATGAAGCTGCTTTAAGTTCTGCTACTGTTATTTGTTGGTTGGTACTGACAGTTGTTAGCACCTAACACCAGATATGAGCTTAACAGCATGTAGGGAGTGCTTAACAAGCACCCTTATAAACATTGTTAAGCTCGGGTCTCGCAGCAGAGTAGCATTGAATTAGGATGTCTTTTAACTGATACTGGTGCAAAATCACAGCACTCGATGCACTATAAACAGTTAGCTATTTATATAACTATGCCTTTGGGAAAAAAACAAGAATATTCAAAGAAAACCCACAAACACAAAGCAGCATGGGACTCCTGTGAGACCCCAACACTGGCCCAGTAATCAAGGAGCCTCAATCCTCACCACTGGCAAAAGTGGGGAATGTACACACTGGGAGGATGACAAGTACACACACAGTAAAGTGCAATTTCCCTTAAGAGCACACAGAGACCACAGTCAGTCTGGGGCTGGTTTCTACCACTTTCTCCAGATCCCCAATAAGACTTCCACTGGAACAGTATTTAAGCTGAGCCCTTAGCCAGGGTTTACACTCACCTTCCCACTCATCTTGAGTCAGATCTAGAGATCCCCTCACCCTATGCCCATACAGCAACTCAAGGGTGAAAAAATCTGTGGATTCCTGGGGCACCTCCCTGTAAGCAAACAACAGATGGGGCAAATATTTGTTCCACCCTCTCTTAACCTGGTCTGCAAATGCCTGTAGCATGGTCTTTAGTGTAGAATTTAACCTCTCGATCAGACCATTAGTCTGGGAATGGTAGGGGGTGGTCTTAAGGTGCTTCACCCGACAGTACTTCCACAGGCAAGCTAGCAGGCCTGACATAAAATTGGCACCTCTGTCAGTCAGTGTTTCTTTTGGGAAACCTACCCTGCTGAAAAGCTCTAACAAATCATTTACCACCTTATCTGCCTCAATGGAGGACAGACCCACCGGCTCAGGGTATCTGGCAGCATAATCTACTACCACTAGGATATACATTTTCTCTGTGGAACTTGGGGTACAGAGAGGCCCCACAATATCCAGAGCTACCCTGTGAAATGGCTCCTCAATCACAGGCAAAGGCATCAAAAGAGCTTTCACCTTGTCTCCTGCCTTGCCTTGGCACTGCTCACAGGTCATGTAGTACCTTGTTGCATCTCTGGAAATCCCAGGCTAATAAAAGTTCTGCATAACATGTCTCTTTGTACATTGTATGCCCATATGACCTGCAAAAGGAATATTATGGGCTATGGCTAGAAGTGCCAGATGGTAGGCTCTGAGCACTATCAACTGCTGTAGTCTCTCACTCTCTACCCCTCCCTCAGGTGTCCACTCTCTATACAGTAACCATTTCTACCAGTATACAGATTCCCCTTTTCCTTGACAGTCAGGTGCCTCACTGGCTACCTCTGTCAGGCCTTGTAATGTAGGGTCTGAGAGCTGAGCCTATCTCAACTCTCTCTTTGTAACCCTTCCCAGCTCCCCTTCCACAGGATGTATAGTAATCTCTGACCACAGTGCCTCACTATCAGCCTGGATACTACTACTCATCTCTGTCCTTGCAGTTACTTTATCCAAGGGAACATCAGTACCCATAAGCAGCTGTGGCTCACCTTCAGTCTCACAGCTACAGGGTAGCTCCCTCCCTGAAGTGATCACCTCACCAGTACTGGCTGCAAGTGTGCGGTCTGTCTGGGTCTTCCCCAGGCTACCAGACCCACATGCTTGTTTCCAAGCCTGACTGCATGTGACTGCATGCACACAAGGTACTTCAATATCAAAATCATTTCCTATCAAGACATCTGCAGGGATGTCCTCAAACACACCTACTTGCTGGCTTCCTTTTCCACCCTCCCAGTCAAGGTGTACCCTGGCCAAAGGTATTTGAAAGGGGGTCCCTCCTAAAGCTCTGACTGGAGTAGACTGCCCAAGCAAGTAGTGCTCCTCTTTAACCATAGCAGGCTTCACAATGGTTAGTTCAGAGACTGTGTCTCTCTTAGCAGTGACCATTTTCCCATTTACTAAGATAGGATATAACCTCTTGTGGTAGTTTGGTACCCTTGTTTTCGCCAAGCAACTAACTGCTGGCATTCTGTCATTTCCACTCACTGGCTCTCCCTCCTTTTGTTCTCCACCTTGCCTCCTTGGACATCTATATGCTGCATGGCCCCACTGCTTGCATTTAAAACATTTAACCCTTGGTCCTGGACATGTACTTGGACTAGTGACTTCCCCTGCTACTGGCTAGACTCTGTTGGGATGGTTTTGCTGCCCACCATGGGTTCCCTTAGACCCATGAGCAGCACTGGGTATCCCTTTCCTATGCAATGATGCCCTGCTTACTAGGTATAGGACTCTCTTCTTCCCCAACTCATATGCAGTATTGCATTGCCTATCTGCTAACCAGATTCTCATTTCCTCAGGCAAAGTGCTAAGGGCTTGTTCCCTCACCAAAAGGTCTTCCAGCCCTTCAAAAGTGGTGACCTGAAATTCACTCACCCACCTGTGAAAATAAGTGCTTAGTTCAGTAATATATTCACACACACTTTCATCTGTCTTGCATTTATGCTCATAAAATTTTTTCTGCAAGTTTCAGATGTTAACTTAAAACAATCTAAAAGACAATTTTAACAGTATTATAATTTAAACAATCAGTATCAGACAATTTAGAAATAGCAGTTACAACTTTACCATGGAGTAAGTGGGCCAGGAACCATACCCAGAGCTCTTTTTTCAACATTATACTGTTTATATACCCTTCAAAACATATGAATAAAACTGTCAAAATTATCCCCCTCTGTAAATTGTGGAAGAAATGTACTGACCTTTGTGGCTTCTGGGGTTCAGTTTCTCCCTTCCGCATTACCTCCATGACCTGACAAAGAGTCAGCATCTTCTCATGTTGCCTCTGCCTCTCATTCTCCTCAGCTTCCAGACATTGCAATTTCTCTTCTGATTGTAGTTCTAACCATTTGGCCTCCAGTTCAAGTTTTTTAACTCCAGACAGATTTTTATGTCCTCCTTGGAAAGATTGAACTGTCCATTTTTTGAGAGTTGTACATCTCCAAGGCCAGTCCGATTGTCTTCCTGGTTGCTGATCTGTGATGCAGCTGTGCCCAAAGCTGCAATAATTTCTCCTTTAGTCAGGTTTGCATGCACCAGTTCTTTAGCCTGGCACATCTCAGCCAACTTGCTCCTTGTCAGCTTGCCATACTCCTCTGCTGACATCCCTGTCTGCTCTCCCTGACTAAATAAGCTAACAAAAAAACAAACAAACAATTGTGATATGAAACTCTGAATGTTTACTGTGTGGCAGTTTGAGAGTACAAACACCTTCAGTGACCACTGTTTACGGGCTACAGGAATTCAATATCCACACCACTGAATCCTAATATGTGGATATCCCACCACAACAAGCCAATTAATATGTGATGTGGATATCCCACCACTGTCCACCAATTAATATGAGATGCCTTAACACTGGCCTAGTAATCAAGGAGCCTCAGTCCTCAGCACTGGCAAAATTGGGGAAGCTACACACTGGGAGGATGACAAATACACACACAGTAAAGTGCAATTTCCCCTGAAGAGCACACAGAGACCACAGTCAGTCTGGGGCTGATTTCTCCCTCTTTCTCCAGATCCCCAATAGGACTCCCCACTGGCACAGCTATAGAGCTGAGTATTTAGCAAGGGTTCCAAGCCAAGTTGTCCAACACTCTCTCTGTCCAACCAGTGCTTCATGTCCCTGTCCAAGTAGCTGACACACACACTCTTGGAGATTTATTTTACACACACACCTGAGAAAGGCTGGCACAAATTTACCAGCTATGCCCCCTTCTGCCAGACTATAAAGTAGTTATCATTGCCACCTTATCAGCTACTTTAAGGCCCTTAACAAAGGGTGTCCATTCCTACTCTGTAATGTTACTATTAATCCAAATGGTAGTCTGACCAAGAGCAAGGCTATTAGGAGTGGCCTGCACAGTGGTACCAAATAAATATGCAAATACTCTCAGAGCTTAAATATGTCTCACAAATATCCACAAAGATAGGTTTAAATATATTTAATAATAAATAATAAAAGAACAAGAAAATACTCAGTAAATCTTCACAGTAACTTCAGAGTTCAAAATCAATGGAAATATTTAAAACAACATTGCACGGCAGTCTCAAATAAATACAGAAAACATATAAACTAATCTTTACTGTATTCCTTACTGAATCTAAAAGAAATTAACTGCACTCTAGTTAACTTACTTACAGCAGGGCAAGTGTGATGAATGGATCTTCTAGCTGATGTCAGGTCAAAGACAAATACAAAATGCACACTCTCTCAGAGAGTTCTTAAAACTGTATCATACATTACTGCTAGGATACTTGTAGCATGACATCAGTTTTTTTTTCATCTGACTTCAGTTCCCAGGCTCAACAACCATTGCTAGAAACTGCTAGCATTTAGCATCTCCCTGTGAAAAATACATAGTCCTTAGATCTTTGCAGCTACTGGAAGATATAAAACAATAAAACACTTACAAAACAATGCAGAAGGCTCCCTAGTTTTAGACATCATGTCACCTTGCTACACTGAAACTGAAAGATGACATCTCTTTTATGGTGCACTTATAAAACAATTTAATTTCAATTATTTTACTGAAGTTTTGCAAGTTAACCATCTATGTGCCAGTTCCCACTGTTAAAACATATACATTTACACAATTACAATAGTTTATATACATTTCTGTTCTTTTCCAGTAGGGTACACTGTTGATACATCTTTAAGCTCAGTACTGTACAAACCCTTTTCACACACTTTTGTACCAGCAGTTTGATATACACATAACATACAGTTCTAATACATTTGTAATGCAAGCATATGAATTATGTTGATATTCACAAATGACACATAACCATTTACAAAATTCCAGACAGCTCATATTAATATTCACAAATGACAGAATTATTTACAAAATTCCAGCTAGCTGGGCTGGCAATATTTCCTTTTATGACAACCTCTAAAGAGATGACTAACAAAAATCAGCAATGAACTCTTGGATCAGGCACAAAGGCTTAGAAATCTTAACTACTGAGCCATACTTTGAAAGACATGCAGGATGTACTCATCTGACCCAGGTTAATGAATTTACTCAGGAATATGTGAGTAACTATTTGAAATGTTGGAACCTGCAAGAATGAATCCTGAAATATGGAAACTATATGGCCAAAAGAGCAGGTACATATATAAGTCTGAGATGCTATTTCTCAGATTATTCCCTTTTCTCTGAGGTATATCAATCTTGGAGTTTGTATATATATGTTTGGGGGTGTGGGGATACAAGGGGGGGTTAAAGAGGAAGAGTAATTTTTGAGATTCTCCCTTCTTCTGTATTTTGAGTCTTTTTTTTTTGGCTGATTGGCACTCGGCATTTCCAGTGACGACATTTCAACAGGGAACCGTACAAGTGGTATGAATGTTGCATGCCTCAGTGAAAACAAAGTTATGGAAACAACCAGCAAAATACAACTTTGAAACCATGAAGAAGAATTTAATGTCTGTGAGTGTAAAGACAAATATTTATAAAAACTGTAAAATGCAGAAATAGGAACTTGAATTCACTGCATAGGCTTTGGCATGGGATATTTAACCAATTCCCACTGTTTTGTTTTCAAGATTTATGAGCATCTTAACCTCAAGGAAGTAATGTTTTCTCATTTTGCATTTCTGTTTCCATTGTTCTATTTATGTATCATTGCTTCTGTAGGTTTTATGTTTTCTCATTTTGCATTTCTGTTTCCATTGTTCTATTTATGTATCATTGTTTCTGTAGGCTTTTTTACAGAGAGTTCATTCACACTGTTAGCAAAGAATCTGCATGTGATAGGAAAAAAAAACATTGACAGAAATGCAGTTGTGATACATTCACAGTCAATATTTTTACAGCTGTAAATAAAAACACAACAATAAAGCTGAGAAAAATCCACAGGTGTGGAATGCCTGCATTTAATTACATAACTACAGAAAATATATAAATAGACCAAGAAACACAGTAAGAGTAAATGTACTATATGAAACGAAGATGAACATTTTCATGAAATAACTGCATCTGTAATGCCAGCAGCCACTCCTATAAAATGGCCTGCATTTTGCGTACCTACATCTAAGTATACTGCAACCAGTGACATTACGTGGTTTATGGTCAGCTCTGGCCTAGGTAGCCCATTTTGTTCTCCTGAATCAATAGCACAGATATCTTGTTTTGGGGTGGAGAGGCACAGTTTGTTCTCAACCTTTAACCATCTGTTGTTCCATAATGTTGCTTTTTATACTCCCTTTTTACTCACCATACTCATGTGGTTTACCCTCACCAGACCAGGTGTACTGCTGCACCCCTTTTAGTCCAGCAAACAATTGCACCACTGTGGACGGTAGGTAGTATATTGGGCAGCACAGGGCAGCAGACATCTTTGTTTTGCTCTGTGCCTGAGAAATAAGCATGCAAAGATGTCAATGAAACTGCATGACACTGTCATGCCTACAACACAGGAGGTCTACCTGAGTGTTTGTTGAGTTCAGACTCTGCATATTGCATGCATGGTCTCATCCTAGAGTGATCCAGCAACACCTAGTCAATGTCTCACACCCAAAGGTAGTTGTGCCTGCCACTGCCAGTCATTTCCCTGTATTTCCCAGGATGGCACTATGACACCAGAAGTAAATAAACCTGGATCACTAGC
>NC_056747.1:1135724229-1135824229 GCF_019279795.1 Protopterus annectens
TCTGTTTTTGGGCCTTAGTCCTCTCACAGCTCCCACCCTGAAAGACTCGCACAGTTAGAAGGACTGCATCCAGTTGGGCATTTAAAAAACAAAGAAATGGATACCCACACTGGTCTACCCTCAATAACAAACTTAACTAAGGTTACTATTTTTTCTAAAGTCTTTCTGTTTAAACTGTTTAATTCAGCCACACTGGGTTAATAGCACCAAACTTCCCAGCCCTTAAATAAGGCTCTGAATGCTAAAAAGTTCCACCAAATTGTACTGTTAAAGGTGCTGTCTGGGTTTAAACACAAAACATAGATTACAATTTATAGCAAGTAAAAAAGCAAGAAAAAAGCCTTTTACTTTAACCACAGTCTCTGAGCATTCCACTGGTGTGGTTAAACCTAAACCTCTTAGGATGGCTAGAACTCCCTAGGCTAATTCAATATAATCAACTTACTGTAGCATTCAAGGTTATTAACCATCCAGAGAAAACGCCCTCCCTTAAAAATATTATCCCTCCCTACAAAAACGGTAGGCCACTTCATTCCACTACAAAACTTTTGGTTCAATCTGTTAAAGCTAACAACCTATCTGGAGAATCTTTGTGTGCAAATTCAGTAGACAAAACCTGGAATTCGCTCCCATCTGACCTTACTCTGAACCCCTGCCTTAATCAGTTAAAAAAAAATCTAACCCAGTATTTTAAAACTCACTGGTTATGTCCTTGCTCTAACCCTGACTAAAGCCTCATCTACTTCCATATCCCTGCAATTTTTTATTCACAGTGACTTACCTCTTACACTAAAAGGTTTGAAAAGAGGAACTGTAACATCTTTGCAGATACCCTGTATATAGCTGCACCTATAGATTTGATAAGAGAAACCATAACATATTTGTATATATTTCTGAATATAAACTGTATTTTTCATAGACTTGAAATGTGAGACTGTAACTTGTATGTTAATACAATATGTTTGCTTGTCTTTATCTGTTTGTAAGTTTGGAGCTTTTCTCCCCGGGCCACCACTGAAAATGGACATGTATCCAGTTGAACTATCCTGGTCAACAAATGTAAAATAAATAAAAATAAAATAAAATTAATTGTTGCCCAGATTTCTTGTACTAAGTGGTTGAGATGTATGGTGTGCATGTGTTTACATACATATCCACGCTTGCATGGACACATGCATGCAGAGTGATATAGCTTAGGATACGGGGGTTTGTGATCTCCTACTTGAGAGAGTACAGCATGTGCAATATTTTTCTTACTGGTGTAAGAAAGCTGGTAAAGTTTATCCTTCATGGTAACATTCCACATTTTTCAAGTGTCTGGCTGCCTCTGGCAAAGACTGTGATGATGCTACAGTTATCTCTGCAGTGAAACCCACAATGTCTGTAATTTCACAGCTTCACAAATAATCATAATGAAAATTCTCTTAGTTGCAGCATTCTTTACCGAATGGCTTATCCATGTAAACTGGGTTCTTACAGTAGTGGCATCCATGAGTAAATTCCATCACTACTTTCACAAAGCAAGATATTCCAAAGCAAACAAAGAAATGTTGCCATTACCCAGATGAATTGTTTCAGGTGGCTGAAACCTTAGGCCATGTTGTGTTCTTTACTTCTCTTATGACAATACTAAAACAATGATAGAGAAGGTCACTGAAAAACCAATCAGTAAAAACAAAATGAAAACTGCAGCAAAGCTAGAACTTCCACTGAGTGACCTGCCAATTAGCTGAAACACCTGATGTTCATAAGGATCATTTGCATATATCTCATGTGCCTCTGATACGAGAGGTTTTGGAGGTCACTCAGTGGAAGTTCTAGCTTTGCTGGAGTTTTCATTTTGCTTTTACTAATATTTTGACAATAGGAAAAGCAAAAAAAAATATATATATATTTCTTTACATTGCCCCTAGTCTATTCAACTTGTGTATTTATAATGTGTCTACTTTCCTTGTAAACTTTTTCTAAACATTGTTACCATTGTGAAGTCTATTGATTCGTGCAAGCTAAAAGCTAGCTTTCATGTCTATCCACAACCACTACCTGTCCTTTACTTAATGATATAAATACGCATAAGAAAAGCATAGGACAGTATTGACTGGTAATGACCAATCTCAGAGATCATAGGCAATGATTAATATCTCACCAGAAGAAAAATCTTTAGAACTAGGGGAACGACTGTAACTTCAGTGCTGCAGTTCAGAATCATTCTCCTTTCTCCATTTTGCAAGTTTTTTTTTTTTTTTTTTATCTGCACTCTCACACTGGGTACCGTATAATGCTAAATGAAGAGTGAAAATTCTCAAGTCCCACCCACAAAAAAGTGTTGTCTTTTTTTTTTCCCCTAAACAAAGTCATACTGGTTTTCTTAACTATGGCCCTGACACCACAGTAATGAATCACTACCATTTGTCATTCACTCTTCAGCAGAAACCAGACATTTTGTGTTGTCATGCTAACTGCCCTCTTGACTCTACTACATCTGCATACTTTTGCCAGTCAGATGTTTGACCGACTGCTTACCCCGAGACTGTTGTAGCACTTGTCCCTGACTTCACTTCTGTGATTTTCTCAGACAGCTGCAGCTAGACTGCACCAAAGCTGAAAGACCATATAATGCCCTAAAGCAATATATAGCCCAAGCAATATAAGGCTCAAAGTAATAATGAAAAGCAGCAAAAAACCCAGCTAGTCCTCCAGTGTAAAACCAACAACTGCTATGCCATAAATAGAGTGACAGACAGCTTGTAAATATTTTATTGACTTTCAGCTGTCTCAGAGGAAGGCTGAAATAAATGCTTAAAGGTACAAAGTGTCACAAAAATCGAAGTCCAGAATCACCAGTCATAACTAGCACTGGGAAATAAAGATGTTTCATACTGTACTGCTTTGTTTCTTCTCTAGTCTCTTCATTTATAGAATGTGTTACTGAAAGCACTATCGTTCACTTACTTACAGTATAAAGCTTGTGCCAAGGGAGCTCAAGTTCAAATTCAGCATACACTAAGAGTCTTAGGTCTGATCTGGGACCACTCTCTCAGCCTTTGTGTGTCACAGAGTTTTGTTTCAGACCAAAACAGGACCTTATCTTAAAACAGGAGAGGAATGCATTGCCAGAGGTAGTAGAATGTATGCAGAAATCATGGATTGTTTCCAATAAGAGAAAGCACCACTTGAGAATACTGAAGGTGAGATACAACTATAATTTATATATATATATATGTATATTCATTTTATCTTGCAGTAATACAGTATGTGTCAGCTACACCTTTAGACCTTTAGTCTTAAAAACACAGAGCCAGCAAGTTATATGCCACTAAAAGAGATAGAATTCTACACAAGACTGTGCTCGGGCACATTTTTGTAACCCTTACAAGTGGTAATCTTGTAGAAGTACATAGACACACACACACACACAAACACACACACACACACACACACACACACACACACACACACACACACACACACACACACACACACACACACACACACACACACACACACACACATATTTATGTACTTGAACTCAATACTTTCAGAGAGACACAGAAAAACATTATAAAGACATGCATATAAACAGATGAGCGCAGCATATATAGTTAAGGCAGATGTGAAGTCAATGACATAAATTGCACATACACATCTCTTATTTATCATTTACACAAGCTTAGGCTGATGTAAAAAGTGTTGTATAAATTTATTTGCAGGAAGATCAGGCACAGTAATGTGTTTTATGGGCCCATACAATGTTGGCACAGCCAGCTGGCAGATACTACAACTACATTTTCACTGTAGTTATAGATCTTAGACTTCTTAAAGTGAAACCACAAAAAACAGATGATGCCAGTAAAAAAACAAACTTCTTAAAGTGATGCAGAGACTCATACAAAGGCTATACATATTCAGATGGACATTCACACAAGCAGATATGCACTCACATACTGTGCTAATGCACATAAACAAGTATACATATGTACTCATATCATGTATCAACAGATAATGATATATGTAGACTAATGTCACAAGTCAATAAATTTATTTACATAGACATATGATTTTACATAATGCAAAAATACTTATTCATATGTGCATGCATATTAATATATGTAGATTTCTTGCACTTACTTATGGGCAGGTATACTGGAAGCATATATGCTTTTATATATATATATATATATATATATATATATATATATATATATATTTATGTATAGGTTCATAGGTTCATAGGTTGGTACTAGGCTATCAGTCCTAGGGCCTATACAAGCCTAGCCATAACAATTCCCTGGCTATTTCTTCCCACACTATTTACTTCCCTGGAACCCTGTCTAACAGGGTGACTGATGTGATCCCCGGGGTGAATTTCCTTTCTCCCATCCAATCGTCAAGGTTCCTTTTGAAGAGGGCCAAAGAGGCACTCTGTTTGACATGTATGGGCAATCTATTCCAGAGTCTGGGGAGTCTCTGGGTCAGGAACCTATCCCTCCAGCATGTTTTGTTTATTGTGATGACAAGGTTTAGATCCCTGGAGCGTGTGGCTCTGAGGGATTGGGATTTCTTTAAGTGTAGCATGTCCAACAGCTCTGAGTTTGACATGGCCTTGTATGTTAAGCAGAGATCACCTCTGAGTAGACGATATGCGACAGAGTATAGCTGGAGTTTTTTAAGGCGGTCAGCGTAGGGCATCTGCTTTAGGCCTGTGATTCTTTTAGTGAGGTATTTCTGCGGCCTTTCCAGTTGTTGTAGATGTCTTGAGAGGTACATACCTAACGGGGCATTGTATTCTATAATGGGTCTAATGAGGGATGAGTACAGTGGGACAATGACCTCCTTTTTTCTAGATGAAAAGCCCTTAGTGATGAGGTGTGCCACATAGAAGAATTTCCTGACTGTTGTGGCAATGTGGTTATCGAAGGTGAGACCACTGTCCATCTGTGTCCCTAAGTCTCTTATCACACTTTCAGTGTTTAGTGTACTGCCTCCTATATGGTAATTCACGGATACATGTTTTTTCCCAAAGGGGATAACTATACTTTTCTTGGCATTGAACTTGAGCCCATGGCTCTGGTACCAAGCATCTGTTTCTGTAAGGTGCTTTTGTAGAGTATCCACATCATTTGTGGATTCAATAATGGCTCCCAGTTTGCAGTCATCTACGAACTTTGTTAGCCAGAGTCCCTTAGTGTTGGCCTGTACTTCAGAGAAGTAGATGCCAAACAAGAGCGGTCCCAGGACTGAACCGTGAGGTACTCCACTTGTCACTTGTCTGGAGCTGGATTTGAAGTCGGCTAGTTTTACAGTGTGGGTTCTATCAGTAAGCCAGTTAGCAACCCATTGGGTGACGTAGGGATTAATGCCCAGCTTAGTATGTTTGTCTATGATTCCAGAGTGGGGGATGGTGTCAAAGGCCTTGGCAAGGTCTAGATGGGCTGTGTGGATCACCTTACCCTTGTCCATGGCTCTGGAGACTGATTCAAAGATGTCAGTCAGGTTCAGGAGACAAGATTGGCCCTTCACGAACCCAAACTTGGTGGTGTCCAGTGTTTGAAGGTTGCCAATGTCTTTGTTTGTAAGTTCCATGATAATACGTTCCATGGCCTTGCAGATAAGGCTTGTCAGACTGATGGGACGGTAGTTTCCGGGATCC
The DNA here is from genome assembly GCF_019279795.1 of Protopterus annectens. Taxonomy (NCBI): domain Eukaryota; kingdom Metazoa; phylum Chordata; order Ceratodontiformes; family Protopteridae; genus Protopterus; species Protopterus annectens. The sequence goes on from NC_056747.1 coordinate 1,135,729,880, forward strand.
AAGGTGGATCCCCCCTTGTGGAGTGGGATAACTGTAGCTCTGCACCACTCAGTGGGCACGAAACCTGAGGTGAGGCTATGATTAAGCATGACACTTAGGTGAGGTGTCAGTTCATATTGTAGTTCATGTAGTACACAGCCTGGGATGTCATCTGGTCCATGGATGCTGTATTCTTAGCTTTGGAGAGTGCATTTTTTACCTGTGTGGCCATTATTACCGGAATTTTGTAATCTTCCGGTATTGAGATGGGCCATTTAGGGGGTGAGAGGGGGGTGAAGTTGGCACTGAATCGATCTGCCAGGATATTGTCAATATCCTTGGGATCAGTATATTTAATGCCATTCTGTTTTAGCTCAGAGCAGATCTGAGCATTGCCATTTAGATTCTTGACATAGTTATAAAATGCCTTGTGGTTGTCTTTGGAATCTTTGGCAATTTTATTTTCGTAACTTGCTTTGGAGGATTTTATGAGGGATCTCAGTTTCTTACTGAGGCTGGTAAGGGAGTTTTTTGCATTCTGAGATTTTCCTCTTTTCTGCAACAGTTTCTTCCTTTTGTTGTAAAGTTTGTTTATGGCAGGGGACCACCAGATTGACTTCCTTTTTTTGGATGAGAGCATCTTGGTTCTATCTGGGATGGCACGATTCATGCATGAGTGGATGTGCTCGTACAGTGCCTTAGTGTAGGATTCAGCAGTTGAACTTTCAGTTCCCGTCTGCATGGGTGTCATGAAGTTTGTCACTTCTGACTTGAGTAGCATGAAGTTGGCTTTGGAGAGGTTTTTTATGGAGGTTTCCTTATTGGGGGGTGGTCAGATATGTAAAAATAACCATACACAGATGAACTGTTTATTAATATATTGTTGCCATAGTAGCTAAACGCTATTGCCTTACTGACCTCAACAATGCAGCTTTTACTGACCAATGGGGTACTATTCTTTAGACACCATACTACACAATGACATTTAGATGACCTATAGTTCCAGGTACTGAGGACTCCTATCTTAGCCACTTTTATTTTGACTTTATGTTTGTTGTTATTTTTTACCAAGTTGTTCACACTGCATTGTGGAATACTCTGGATTTTTATAATGTAAGTGCTGCTCGGACGTGTCTGCAATTTTAGGACCTCTGATCATGCTGTGCTTAACATCAGGGTGACAGTCTAGGCACAGAGGTTCAAGCCAAAGGTCTGATAATGAATGGCAGATGATTGCTTATTGAAGCATTTCCTCTTACTGTTGTCACTTAGTCTGTTGTACTGAAGTAGGTGTAAACATTTTGCATACATGCAGACTTCTATACGTGCCCAATATTTTGGACGCTATTCTGTGAATTCATCTTTTTAATTCTGTTTTTGGCCTCTAATCTCCACATGACTATTGACTCCCCCAACCCTCTTTTGGCCTGCTTTTATCTCTTTTCTGGAGTCAAGACATTTGGGATTTGGGCGACAAAATCCAGAGATTATGGCCATTGCCCAGCACAGAGTCAGGAGATTTTTCTTTATGCTCCTGTCCCTATACCTTCTGTAACATGAAACTCACTCATTTGAACCTGAAATTGTCATTTTAATGGAATTCTGTATTTTATTTTTTTTTTTTTTACTTATTGGCTAAAACTCGATCACCTTTTTAACATTTTACCTACAAACATTCTCTGTGTCACTTGCAGGAATTCATATAATTAAGTATATGATTATGTTTGTTTATTTCAGGCACCAACTGTGCAAATTCCCTTTAGGTGTGAATAGTACAGTGGGAGTGGTACCACCAGACAGGGAGGGGGCAGAAAGCAATCATCAGACTAGGACTTGTTTGCTCAAAGCTGCAGTAAGATAGGCCTTCTGCCATTGCTCTGCTGAGAGATTGGGAAAGATAAGTGCTTATTTTCAATGGTTTTCTGCACTTCTGTTTTACTAAAACATTTGCTGCGTATATGTTTAAACTGTGCAACTGTTTTTTAGACTTAAGTGAATTCAATCCTTACCTTTGTTGTGATCTTGCGTATCTCATCGACCCACCCAGCTGCTGTTGTGGTATTAAAGCTTGGTGGCTTTGAGCTGCCCTCCTCTAGTATAAGTGTGATATTGGACACTCCCCCCAATCCCATTACATCAGCTCATTTTACTGTGTACAGTGAGATAAGTTGTAAAGGCCCACCCATTTAGCTTCTCAACCTTGAATTATCTTTTGTCTCTTCACTTTCTACAAAAAAAAAGAAAAAACTGTGCCTCTTTGTACTTCATTTTGCTGCTTGTGCTTAGGATTCAACTGTATTTATTTTGTGGTACTTTATTACTGCTTGTCAGTAGCCTTATTAAACTGATGACAGTATTCTACTGAATTGCTGCTTTACTTGACCTGTCTTTTACTATTGTGATTGTAAGCTACTGTTTTAAAGCAATTTATTGATTAACTATATTTCATTGCTATCTATTGCAGTTTATTACTGTTTAACTTCATTTTCCTGCATTTTGTTATTGTTCAAGTGCATTTTTTTCATAATGTGAGTTCTGTTCTTTTGTCTGTAAGTGGTTAATCTGTGCTTCTTCGTGAGTTGTTTATTGTTCTTAACCTTAAATTGAGTAGCATAGTCTAGAAACAAGTTTGCTGCATCCAGAGCTTCAGCTGCACAGTTTTTATCCCTTTTTGAGGTATTCCAGCTACAAATTTTCCATTAGTAGCACTTGTGTGATCACCTAGTAGTACTACTCTTAGACCTTCCACCCTTTACCCTCATAGCTCTCTCTGGCCTCTCTCCCTCAGTTTCTAACAAATATGGATGGGCAATTCTCTATGATTACTTCTGCCAGTCTGGTTGATATGGGCATCCTGAGACAGTGTAGCAACTCCCGCATGTACATGGACAACCCTCTACTACTACCACCTAGGAACACAATTTGTGAGAGATGCAATTACATCACGCACCTAGTGTCATTGCTCTCTCCCCCACAAATCAGTATATCTCACACTGAGAAGGATGTCAACATAAACACCACACCTCAAACACTACCCACACTTACATAACACTCCCCCACATATGCGGAGGTTCTCAACAAAAACATTTCCAAACAAAACAGACCTCAGAGACAAAAACACATGCGAACTCCACTGCCCACCACACCACACACCACACATAGCTCACACACCTGTGTCTCACAGACACTAAGGCCTAAACATAAATCCAACATATTAGTCATAGGAGACTCCATTGCAAGACACACAGATGTGCCCCTCACCAAGCTGGATAAGGAGAGAGTCACAGTTAGTTGTTTGTCAGGTGCCAGAATCCACCATATCACCCATGCACTCAAGTCTCTCAAAAGGTACTGTTATGATTCTGTCATAGTCCATGTTTGTGTAAATGACTTGAGACGTACCTCCCTGGACTATATGAAGAGAGACATGATCAAGCTCACTGAATATGTGTCCCAGGCATGTATGTTCCTAGCCTTAAGTAGCATTCTACTGTCACCCAGAATGATGCCTCAATACAAACAGAAAATGATTTACTTTAACAATTGTCTTAGCTTCTGGTTTCATTCCAAGGGGATCCAGTACCTGACAGCCTTGGATGACATGATTGACAAACCACGATGCTTTGCCAGAGATGGCCTGCATCTGTCTCTCTTGGGTTTCAGGCCCTGGCAAAGGCTCTTGTCACCCCATAGTGCATTTTTTAGGCAATGTCATGAGGTCAAAACTACTCACATGAAAATGTCATCAAAACGTAAATTAAAGGTCATGCTGCTGAACACTAGGAGTCTAAACATGAAACTGCACTCAATTCAAGCATTCTTAACCCTGGAAGATGCTGACATTTGTGCAGCCATGGAAACCTGGTTCAAAGCTGCGGACAGCACCCCAGCCATACAAGGTTACTCATCTTATCAATCATTCAGACCCCAAACCATGAGCAGCAAACCAAAAGGAGGTGGGGATGCAATAATAAAACAATAATTGAATTCTGTTCAGAATACAGTTTGAATAAATTGCATTTATTTAAACTGTATTTGCTTTAATATTGTTACATACTCAAGTGTGCTGGCTTGTACTGCACTTGAATTGTTTTTAGTGCTGTTTTAGCTGCTTTTCTGTAAAAAAATTTCTAAACTTCTTTCCTGCCTTTCCTGTAACTAGTCTAGTCCAGATACATATTTGCTGTATCCAGGACTGTTTGTAAGCTTCTGAGCCCCCTAAGCCTTTCTGTGTTGGAAGGAAGCCTTCTAGTCTATCAGTGGGAGTGGTAAGCACTAGGTAGCCTATCTACCACAAGAGGAGTGGTTTCTGGCCCAAAAATTGTACTTTATTGGCCATTTGGGCAGTGTTTCCATCTCTTTCAACTTTCTGGTTTAAAAGCCCGCATTTGCACTTTTCCTGCCTTTCCTGTAACTAGTCTAGTCCAGATACAGATTTGCTGTATCCAGGACTGTATGTAAGCTTCTGAGCCCCCAAGCCCTTCTGTGTTGGAAGGAAGCCTTCTAGCTTATCAGTGGGAGTGGTGAGAACTAGGTAGTTTAGCTACCACAAGACGAGTGGTTTCTGGCCCAGAAATTGTAGTTTATTGGCCATTTGGGCAGTTTGTCCATCTCTTTCAACTTTCTGGTTTAAAAGCCCACGTTTGTGCTTGTTCCTGCCTTTCCTGTAACTAGTCCAGTCTAGATACAGATCTGCTGTATCCAGAAATGTTTGTAAGCTTCTGAGCAGTGCCAAAGTCTGCTCTTCAATTGTTTCCCTTAGATCTGCTAGTTCTCTCCTCTTCTGCACTTTTACTAGCTTATTAGTCTAGCACTTTAACAGACTTCTTGTAGCAATTATTGTAGCACACAAAAGTGCTACCAGCACTAAACGTTCTACAAGAAAACAGCTCCAGTGCTCATTATTAATGTCAACCCCTTCAGGCATGTCTAAAGGTCAGTTCCCTGTGCTTTCTCCTATTAACCTGGTGAACTTGGGCATCCTGAGGAATGTAGCAACTGCCTCATGTACACTGACAACCCTCTCCTCTTACCTCCCAACACTTAGACTTGTGAGAGATGCACTTATATATCCCAACTGGAAGCCACGCACTCAACAGCCAAGACAGGAATAACTGGTCAAGAGGAGAAGGTCACCACTTGCACCACACCACATGGAACACATAGCCTTCCAGAACACACACACGCACTGCCTTCACATAAAAACACAAACCACACACCCACCTTCGTGGAGGCTCTCAATAACAATCTACCCAAACAGCAGAGACCTCCAAGGCAGAAACGCACTTGACCACCACAACACAACACAACACTAATCACGAGACACATAACTCTCCTAAACAGTGTGCCACTCAACCAAAGCCCCTAAGGCAAAACAGCATGCCCAACACACTAGTCATAGATGACTCGATAATGAGCCACACTGATATCCCACTCACTAGGTTGAATAAGGAGAAGGTAACAGTCAGCTGCCTGTCAGCTGCGAGGATCCACCACATAACACATGCACTCAGGTCCCTCAACAACACGTACAACTATGGCTCTGTCATTGTACATGTGGGTGTGAATGACCTGTGACGTACCTCCCTGGACTACATGAAAACAGACATGGAGGAGCTCTCAGATTATGTAGCCAAGGCGGGTATGGCTGTATCTCTGAGCAGGATCCTAACATCACCCAGAATGATACCACAGTATAAGCAGAAAATGATTGATTTCAACAATTGGCTACGTTTCTGGTGTCATTCTTAGGGGATCCAGTATCTGTGTGCCTGGGAAGACATGATTGACAGACCTCAATGCTTTGTCAGAGATGGCATGCATCTGTCACCCTTGGAGTTCCAGATACTGGCCAAGGCTCTTGCCACCCCTATACTGCCTTTTTTAGGTGGTGTTCCAAAGACCAAATTACCACCTTAACAGCTACAAACAAATGCAATCTGAGGGTCATGCTGCTCAACGCTACAAGTCCAGATCTCAAAATGCACTCACTCGAAGCATTCCTTAAAATGGAGAACATTGACAATTGTGCTGTAACAGAGACCTGGTTTAAAGCAGCAGAAAGCACCCCTGCACTACCAGGCTATAAATCATTCGACACCTTTTGGCCCCAGAACTTGGACTGAAGCTCCAAAGGCGGTGGTGTTTCCATATTCATAAAGGATGTGCACACCTCCAGACTGGTAGCCCAACATAACGCATGAGAGATACTTCAGGTGTAGCTAACATTGGGTAAGACAGCAATTCAGGTCATAGCCTGCTATAAGCCCCCAACCATGTCCCAAGACTCACACTCCACATTCCTAAGAGAATATTAGGGTCCAACCTAACACTCTCATACTGGGGGACTTTAACTACCCCTCCATTAACTGGGAAAACTAATCATGTACCAATACACTTGCCCAACGTGTCCTGGAATTCATTAATTCCAATGACCTGGGCCAGCTCATTCTTACCCCCACTAGAGGTAGCAACATCCTTGACCTGGTCATTACTAACATGGGCGACTGTTGCTCTGCACCAATAGACAACTCCTTCCTGGTTACATCTGACCACAAACTAATTACCTTGGAAATACACATCTCTCCCACCCCCACACCCCCCACACCCCCATCCCTACCCCTGCAAAGGCAACCACCATGAAAAACTTCTCCAAAGCTAACTTTGGGCTCTTAAAAGCAGAGGTGGCTAACTTCATGGCACCCATGCAAATGCAGAATAGTTGCATGAACGCTAAATCATACACCAATTCCCTGTACGAACACATACACAAATGCATGGATCTCGCCATATCCAATAGAACCAAGACGCTGTCCTCCAAAAAAAGAAAGCCAATCTGGTGATCTCCCTGCCATAAACAAACTCTACAACAGAAGGAGGAAACTGATGTGGAATAAGGTGAAGTCCCAAGACTGGAAAAACTCCATTATCAGCCTCAACAAAAAGTTGAGATCCCTCATTAAATCCTCTAAAGCTAGCTATAATTGCAGCAGATAGTAAAGACAACCACATAGCCTTCTATAGTTATGTAAAGAATCTCCATGGCAATACTCAGATTTGCTCTGAGCTACTGCACAATGGTACCTCCTATACCAAGCCAACAAATATTGCCAATATACTGGCAAACAGATTCAGTCTCAACTTTACTCCTTTCCTGCCCCTCACAAAGGACCAATCACAATACAAGTAGATTGTCAGGCACCCAGTATTACTGCTGCACAGGTTAAAGCAGCACTGTCCAAGGCCAAGAATACAGCTTCTATGGGACCTGATAATATCCCTGGCTGTATTCTACATGAACTACAGAGTGAACTGGCACCTCACCTATGTGCCCTGTTCAATCACAGGCTCACCTCAGGCTTTGTCCCTACTGAATGGTGCACTGCTACAGTCATCCCTCTCCACAAAGGAGGAGGGATTACAGACCCTGGGAACTATTGGCCCATTAGCCTGAGGAGTCTGATATGCAAAGCTATGAAACGCATCATCATGGAACTAATAAACAAGGATATAGGAAATCTCCAAACTCTGGATCCCACACAGTTTGGTTTTGTGAAGGGTAGATCATGTCTGATCAACCTGGTTGACTTCTTTGAGTCAGTCACCAGAGCTGTGAATGAAGGCAAGGTGGTTCATACAGCCTACCTTGATCTGGCCAAGGCCTTTGATACCATTCCCCACTCAGGAATCACAGAAAAACTCACTAAGCTAGGTATCAACCCCTATATCACTAGGTGGGTTGCAAACTGGCTCACAGATAGAACCCACAGTCTGAAAGTAGCTGAATCCAAGTCAAACTGTTGACCAGTCACGAGTAGAGTCCCACAGGGTTTGGTCCTGGGTCCTCTCCTGTTTGGTATCTACTTCTCTGAAGTCCAGGTCAATACAAAGGGACTTTGGATGACAAAGTTCGCAGATAATTGCAAGTTGTGAGCTATTATTAACTCCCCAAGTGATGTTGACATCTTACAGAAAGGCCTCACTGAGACCAATGACTGGTGTCAGAACCATGGCCTTAAGCTCAATGCCAAGCAATGTGTCATCATCCCCTTTGGGAAAAACCCAGTTCCCATGAATTACCACATTAATGGTAGTCCACTGAACACAGAAGGCGTTATAAGAGATCTGGGAACACAGGCTGACAGCACCCTCTCTTTTGACCACCGCATTGCCACTGTGGTCACAAAATCCTTCTATGTGGCACCTCTTATTACTAAGGGTTTTGCATCCAAGAAGAAAGAGATCATTTTCTCCCACTACTCTTCCCTCATTAGGCCAGTCATTGAGTACAATGCCCCATTTGGCATGTACCTCACTAGACACCTGCAACAACTGGAGAGGCTGCAAAAGTACCTCACAAAGAGGATCCTAGGCCTTAAATACTTGTCCTATATGGACAGACTCAAAAAACTCCAACTATTCTGTCTCATATTGCCTACTTAGAGGTGATCTCTGCTTGATGTACAAAGCTATGTCTGACCCAGCTCTGTTAAAATGCTACATCTAACAAAATCCTAATCCCTCTGCACCACATGCTCCAGAGACCTCAACCTCATTACCACAATCAACAGAACATGCTGGAGGGACAGGTTCCTCACCCAGAGACTGCCCATGCTCTGGTATAGACTTCCCATACATTTCAAGCAGAGCACCTCACTGTCCTTCTTCAAGAGAAATCTTGATGAGTGGATGGGAACTAGAAAATTCACCCCAGGGATCACTACAGTGGCGTTACTCGACAGAGGCACTGGGAACTAAGGTCAAGTTGCATGATGCCATGGTAATCCTATGTGCTAGGCTTGTAAAGACTCCAGGGCCATTAGTCTAGTACACACCTATGAACTTATGAACCTATGAATATATACAAAAGACATATACACCTCCAGGCTGGTCAAACAGTATGACATACAGGATACACTCCAGGTGCAGTTAACAATTGACAAGCCCTATATTCAAATCATAGCTAACTATAGGCCTCCACCTTTGACTCAGGATGTCCACTCTACCTATCTTTACTTCTTCAAATCTATCAAGATTCAACCCTTTACCCTGATCCTGGCTGACTTTAACTATCCATCCATAGAGTGGAAGAAATACTCATGCCAAAACACAAATGCCCAGAAATTCCTTGATTTCGTCAGTGCAAATGCTTTGGAACAGTTGGTCGATAACCCCACAACTGCTGAAAATATCTTGGACTTGGTTGCAACCAGCATGAGTTACCACTGCAGCATTCCTACAATGTCATCATCCCTGGTAAGATCCTACCACGATGCGGTCACTTTCAAAGTCACCATCTCCCCCAACCCCACCACCCAGCTAGGGTCAAAAAAAAAAAAAACTTATCCAAAGCTGATTACAACCTCTTGAGGGAAGGTATAAACAGATTCACAGCCCCCTCGTCCTCAACAGGAACTGGCACATATGTCCAAACCTACACCAAAGTACAATATGAGCATTTATATAGCTGCATGGAATCAGGAATACCCGGCAGGATGAAATCCTCTTCCTCAAGGAAGAGTAAACCTGTCTGGTGGACATCTGCAATAAATAAACTCTATAATAAAAGGAAAAAAAATGTTTTCCAGTACCAAGAAGGAGCAGGTGCCTAATTGGAAGCAATCTCTCCTTAGTCCGAACAAGCAAATAACAGCACTTGTAAATTCCTCCAAAGCAAACTTCAAGTCCAAACTGGACACATCTACTAAAGACAATCATAAGACTTTCTTCACATATGTCTGCAGTCTCAAGGGAAGAACCCAGATCTGCTCAGAACTGGTGGTCAAGGACACCACATACATAAATGTTGAAGATATAGCCAACCTGCTGGCAGACAGGTTCAATGAGAATTTCACCCCTCTGTCCCCCATCAGTAAAACAGGACATCCCCAGCATCTCTAAGGAGCAAGTCATCACTGCCCTCTCAAAGGCAAAAAATACAGCCTCCATGGGACCCAATAACACCCCATGCTACTTCCTACATGAACTCAGGCAGGAACTTGCAGCACCATTAGGCAGCCTATTCAACCAAAACCTGAGTACCGGCTTCATCCCAGTCGAGTGGAGGACAGCCACTGTCATCCCTTTGCAGAAAGATGGAGCATCCACTGATGCAGGAAATTATAGACTCATCAGCCTAACTAGCCTTATCTGCAAGGCCATGGGGCGAATTATCATGAGCTTCATTAATAAGGATATTGGCAACCTCCAGACACACAATCCCACACAGTTTGGTTTCATCAAGGGGAGGTCATGCCTGATAAATTTGGTTGAGTTCTTTGAGACAATTACCAAGGCCATGAATGAGGGGAAGATGGTACACACCACCTACCTTGACCTGGTCAAAGCCTTTGATACTATTCCCTACTCAGGTATTATAGATAAACTCTCTCAACTAGGCATCAATCCATATTTTACCAGATGGGTATCAAACTGGCTCACTGATAAAACCCACCTAGTCAAAATAGGGGAAGCCTCCTTATGCAGTAGACCTGTAATGAGAAGTGTACTCCAGGGATTGGTCTTGGGGCCTGAACTGTTTGGGATATACTTTGCTGAGGTACAGGCCAAAACCAAGTTGGCAGATGACTGCAAGCTGGGAGCTGTCATCAATTCCCCTAGTGATGTGGGCATTCTCCAAGAGGGTTTCACCCAAACAAATTACTGTTGCCAGAAACATTGCCTCAAACTGAATGCCAAAAAATGTGTCATCATCCCCTTTGAGGAGAGTGACATCTGCACAAATTATCACATTGATAATAAGGTCCTAAGCATGCAATCAATCATGAGGGACTTGGGCACTCAGGTTGATAGCAAACTGACTTTTGACCACCATATTGTCTCCATTGTCTGGAAAGCTTTCTACATGGTCCACCTCATTAGTAAGGGTACCTCATCCAGAGACAAGGTGGTCATAACATCCCTGTATTCTTCCCTTCTAAGACCCATTATTGAGTGCAACGCTCCCTTCTGCATGTACCTTGCAAAGCACATGCAGCAGCTGGACAGACCACAGAGGTTCATCACCAGGAGGATCCAGGGCCTCAAACATCTACCCTACACAGATAGGCTAAAGGCCCTGTCCCTCTACTCAGTCTCCTACAGACTCCTCAGAGGTGACCTCTGTCTGGCATACAAAGCAATCTCAGACCCCGCCTTGATGGGACTACTGTATATCCGCAAGTCAAGCTCCACTAGAATAATCTACATGTGAGGCCTCAACCTGGTCTGTGACATCAATAAGACTTGTTGGCAGGACAGAATTGTGTCCCAGAGATTCCCCCTTTTGTGGAATAGACTCCCTCTCCACATCAAGCAGACTATCTCATTAACCCTTTTTAAGCGCAACTTGGATAGCTGGATGGGGTACAAAAAATACACCCCTGGATTCTACCTGTGTCCCTGCTGGGCAGTGTCATAGATTGCTGACTTATTGGAACTTTGACAAAATTCTTGGCTAGGCTTGTAAGGGCCTCAGGGCCAGTAGCCTAGTAACTACCTGTGATCCTATGATCCTATGTCACCTATTAAAGGAGATTGCTGTAAAGTGCTACACTGCTGTAATCCCCTCACAGGATTCCTGTGGCAGATGTTAAAAATGAAGTCAGTGAAGTGAAGTAAAGGATGATTTTGTTACACTGAATCTTGAGTATCATGCAACCTTGCAATAGTCAAGGCTTGAACCTGTGCATCTGGGGTTATTAAAAACTGGATAAGAGGTTAGGGCAACATACCTGTGGTTTTATCTTCACCACTAACATTTTTTTTACAGAAATTGCATTATCAAACCACTATCAAATATTGCAATATAAATTACATGCTATAACCATATTTATCCTAAATGTTGAGAGCTCATTAAAACAATTTCGTAAGCGTAATCAAGCTTATAACAGCTTCTTTAGGACAGATTCACCCTCATCTCCCACAAATGCAGGGAAGTTTCACCCCACATCCTCAAAGTAATATACTCTACCTGAAAGGCCACATCGCAGTGGCACATAAAGGTTAGTTCTTGACAATTTAATCATGCTGAGATGAAATTATAATGATATGAACTTGTTCCTGATGGTTGACTGACACTTTGAATTGTATTTACTTGTGAGGCTTTTCTCCCTGGCAGTTCAATACAACTGTGCACAGTCTCCATGCATAATTATATACATATATACATCACTACATTTTAAAAATGAATTTACAGTAACATTGAAAGCAAATTTTGTGATGGAATTAAACATGGGTACTGGTAGATTTTATAAAATAGTAACAATTTAACTAGACTGAAAACATCGTATGAAACTACACCCACTAGCCTCAACTTATGATTATGTAGCCATGTAGACAAGCATTCACTCAAAACTTTTCAAATTCATAATATTTTCAAATGTGATTTACAGAAGAATTCACTTCTACGTTGTACATTATGTACATTCTCACTATCACTTTCAAGATGCAGTCAACAATGCCTTTTAACAAAGCCTACAGGTGCTCTCCCTGTCTGTTATTAAGTCAGCCTTTGGATCATAATCATGTAAATACCATGCATACATACAGCTAACATCATGACCTAGACAGATAGGGTCTTCATTACAACCATTGTGCCCTGTGTGCAGCTAGTAAAACTGGGAGTTGGATTTCAGGAATAAGGAGATGGGAAAGAAAAGCCAAGATCAATTGACCAATTACCCCTAACAACACTGTTCAATATCAGTCTCCATGCAGGTTTTGTACCAGGTGAGAAGAGAACAGCTGCAATCATTCTCTGCATAAAGGGAGCCTTCTACAGATGCAGGCAATTATAGACCCATAAATCTGACCAGCCTGATATGCAAAGCGATAGAAAGACTTATCATGGAATTAATCGATTAGGATAGAGGGAACTTTCAAATGACATATGCAGACAACAATGCAGATTTACATACCGGATCTGTCGAGGCCCAGGTTAACAACAACCGCCACCAGTACTGTTAGCCGACAGGGTGCTGGCAGAAATTGGACTATTGTTGGCCGAAGGAGGAGAAGGAGAAGAAGAAGGGAAAGGAATGCCAGAAGGCAGGAAGAGAGGAGAAAGGTTATGAGTGTGGTAGTGAGGGTAGGAACTTTGAATGTTGGCAGCATGACTGGTATAGGGAGAGAGCTAGCTGATATGATGGCCAGAAGGAAGGTTGATATATTGTGTGTACAAGAGATCATATGGAAGGAGAGTAAGCCCAGGTGTATTGGAGGTGGGTTAAAATTGTTCTATCATGATGTGTGTGGGAGGAGTAATGGGGTAGGGGTTATCCTGGAGGAACAGTATGCCAAGAGTGTTTTGAAGGTGAAAAGAGTGTCGGATAGAGTGATGTTTATGAAGCTGGAAATTGATGGTGTAATGATGAATGTTGTTAGTGCATATGCTCCGCAAGTTGGGTGTGCGATGGATGAGTAAGAAATATTTTGGAGTGAGTAGGATGAAGTGGTGACGACTGTACCCAAGGGTGAGAGAGTGATGACTGGAGTGGATTTCAATGAGCATTTTGGAAAAGAACAGAAGGGATGAGGGTGTGATGGGTAGGTATGGTGTTAAGGAGAGGAATGCAGAAGGTCAGATGATAGTGGATTTTGCGAAAAGGATGGACATGGCTGTGTTGAATACGTATTTTAACAAGAGGGAGGAGCATAGGGTGACATACAAGAGTGGAGGAAGATGCACACAGGTGGATTATATCTTATGTAGGAGGGCCAGTCTGAAGGAGATTGGAGACTGTAAAGAGGTGGCAGCAGAAAGTGTAGTTAGGCAGCATAGGATGGTGGTCTGTAGGATGACATTGGTGATCAAAAAGAGGAGGAAGAGTGTAAGGGCAGTGCCAATAATCAAATGTTGGAAGTTGAAAAAGGGTGATTGTGAGGTGGAGTTCAGGGAAGAGTTAAGACAGGCACTGGGTGGCAGTGAAGATTTACCAAATAGCTCGGTAACTACAGCAGAGCTAGTAAGGGAGACAACTAGAAAGGTGCTTGGTGTGACATCTGGACAGAGGAAGGAAGACAAGGAGACCTGGTGGTGGAATGAGGAAGTACAGGCGAGTATACAGAGAAAGAGGTTGGCAAAGAAGTGGGATTGTCAGAGAGATGAAGAAAGTAGACAGGTGTATAAGGAGATGAGGTGCATGGCAAAGAGAGAGGTGGCGAAGGCTAAGGATAAGGCGTATGAAGAGTTGTATGAAAGGTTGGATACTAAGGAGGGAGAAAAGGACCTGTACTGTTTGGCTAGACAGAGGGATTGAAATGGAAAAGATGCACTCCCTCACATAGCCCTGAAAATTATACCCTGCAGCTATTAATTTATCCTGCAAATGTATAACTTATAGATTAAAAATAGCCTAAAAAGTTGGTATAAAAAGAAACAAATCTAAATACAGCCAAAATGTTACCTTAACATACCATAAGCCCAGGGAAATACTTGGAGTCAGTGTTAGCCCCTAACCACTCCTACTGCCTTCACTCTTCCCCCACCCCCATTTTTCCTCAAACAGGTGAAACTGCTACAACTCAGTACAGGCATCGTTTTCAAATCTAGGTGCTTAGGATTTCCCTTTCTCTTCCCCCCTTGGCTGACCTGATGTGACTCACAGTAGTATCTTCATTGTATGGATTTTTTACTGTTTTTGTGTGTAACTGAATGACCTGATGCTAAATTCTGATACTGCACAGCTTGCTCAATTTTTCTTGCAGAAGCTCTATAAGTAGCTAGTAACTTAACTGAATTTCTGTGGTAATATTTGTGTTTAAACTGAACCTGTACCTAGAGAAAGTCATAATCAGAGCTACTTGATGCATATGTTTATAATATTTAAATTGCTCAAACACATTGAATAAGTGCTTTTATGACCTGAATAACTTGTACTAGCTATAACTGAATTGCTTGTACTGACAACTTTCCAGTTGTACAATTGTGAATGATTGATTTAGTTTGTCTGGTACATCTGTTAAATCTGGCAAGTGTTTATTTACTGCATTGCTCTCTTGCTAAGGTTTCTTAGCTATACATCCTAGTCCACTCTGAAGTGTGCTACTTTACCCCCCCCCCAAACCTTTCTCAATGTACTATTTTAAAATAACTGCCTGTTGCTGCCTTAATGCTTACCCTAGAATCTCTGCTTCTCTCTTTTCCTAGTTACCTCCACTAGCATACTGCAGCTGCTGCATAACGGTGTCTACAGGATTCCAATTTGGCTACCACTCGCTCAACAAAAAATGTTTTTCTCCCAGCAATTAAACAGAGTAGGTTACACATATAAAAACATTTGTTAAGCTTACTCTTACAGTGCTGTGTAACTAAGCGAGTCACTATTTTGGTCAGCCATAGGGCTATTTTCTACATGAGTGTTTACCTCCTTCCCCTGTAACTAAAGTACACTGACTCTTACATTAGTGTCTCTGACCCTCATTTTTACAGGTATACCCTGTACCTTTCTGGCTTTCTGCACAAACATAGATTTCCTGTATCAAAGTTTTACTTGTCTGACATTGAACAAGTAACCCTTGTAAAAATCCTCAGCTAAATACAGCCAAAACATTGAACCAGAATAGTGGCAAAACTGGTGTAGAGACCAACACTAAAAAAAAAAGAATCACCAGCAGAACAAGTGGAAATCATACTGTTTTATTACCAAGCTGAGCGCTTTCATCAATTAAAATTGACTTCATCAGAACAAAAGGTACAAGCAGCCATGCTTTTAAATACACTAAAAACATTGCCAATAGCTTAAAATCACACTAATGACTGTCCTTTCATTTAAATAAATTAATAATTAATAACTTGTTACCAATCTACTTAAAATGGAAAGCATATATATCGAACCTTTTGTTAAACATTTTGTTAAAATACCTGTGAAAATATGACGATAAATAAAAACTTTATAAAGTTATAAAAATGTCAATGTTACTTTATATTTTCCCAGCTTTTTCTTTTAAGGCTGGTGCGATAGATATACAGTCATTCAAAACAGAATATAGGTTAGCAGCCAACCTCAACTGCCACATAAGTTCTCCTTTGTTCAAAATATTCTTCCAATCACCACCCCTAGGGTTTATTTGAATAACATCCAGGATGCCAAATTTGAAACCAAAGAAATTATTACACACTTTACTGTGCCTATACAAAGCATTGGTTTCCTTTCATTTCTTATGTCGTACAAATGTTCATAAATCCATAAGCCCTCTCACTCTTTCCGACATAAAACCCCGCACAGGCATTACACTTAACCAGGTATACTATCCTGTTAGTAAGGCAATTACCCTTTTTAAAAAAACACTGTATTCCTAGTCCTGTTGTCTAAGACCACACTATTTGTCTGGATAATGAAACTACACTGTGAGCAATGCCCACAAGCTTTGTACCTTTTTGGCTTTCTGCACAAACATAGATTTCCTGTATCAAAGTTTTACTTGTCTGACGTTGAACAAGTAACCCTTGTAAAAATCCTCAAAAGTGTATACTGTTGGTCTGTCTTTCCTTCTAAACATAAATAACATTAAGTGCTGAGTGCAGGTTTTAGGCCCTTACATTAAACTTACCTCTGGTGTGGTGTCTTGAGTCAATCAAGGTCCTCCTCTAACCACTCCTACTGCCTTCTCTTCCCCACCCCCATTTCTCCTCAAACAGGATAAACAGCTACAACAGTAATTTCACCCTGGACTCCCTCACATAGCCCAGAAAATTATACCCTGCAGCTATTAATTTATTCTGCAAGTGTATAACCTATAGATTAAAATAGCCTAAAAATTTGGTGTAAAAAGAAACAAATCTAAATACAGCCAAAACGTTACCTTAACATACCATAAGCCCAGTGAAATACTTGGAGTCATTGTTAGCCCCGCTCCGCTCAGGCTCTCTCTGTTCCCCTCCCTGCCCCCAATTACCACCAGTCCCCACTACTCCTCCATTTAAACTACGCTCAGCCACTCCCCTCATACTAAGATCCAGTCATTGAACAGCCCTCCCTCCACACCCATTTTTTCTTCTCTTCCATTCTTCCACACCCTGTTAGCACAATCAACTATCAAATTTGGTCCACCCCCCTAACAAAATGCAAACAAGTAAAAAAATACTAATTACCCTAATGCCTATACTGTTTCTATTTAAACATCTTACTGCCTACGAACAAATACTTGACCATGGTATTCACTACCCACAAGGTGAAACAGACACCCACAACTACACACATAATACCAAACACTGTGCCATCCCCAGCAAACCGAATATACAACCCTCAATAATATATCACCCCTGTAAAACCACAAAACACAATCCTAAAGACTAAATAAAACTAAAAAACAAACTCCTAAAATTTAGAATATCCTGTCACTATAACCTTATAACAGAAGGGGATATTCATCCCAACCCTGATCCATCCACACCCAATAACCTCCACTCCCCTACCACAACCCCCACAGTCAAGCTACCCCTTTTTACTCCCACTAGTTCCCTCCTAGCATTTCACCTAAATATTAGAAGTATTAACAATAAGATTCCCAACCTACACGCCATCCTAGCAACCCACTCCCCAAATATTATGTGTCTTATGGAAACCTGGCTAAAACCTAGTACTACCGACAATGAGATACTACCCCCAGGATATAATATACACCTGTTAGACCGTGCTACTAAGAAAGGAGATGGGATAGCAGTCTTTTACAAAAACACTCTTAACTGTTAATAGAGACACCATTCAACCACCCCAATTCAACAATGCTGAACTCCTCATAACCAAATTACAGATTAACCAGTACAAATGTTTAAACATGGTCTGTGGATACATTCCACCAGGCAACAACTTAAATACCCTAGAGGATATCCTGTACTGGTTATCCACTACTTATCCTCAAGAAACCATAGTTCCTGGTGACTTTAACACTGACTGGCACCCCTGCTCCTCTGAACCCCCCTCACTCCTATAAACTTATCTGGGTTTAAACAGACCATAACCTCTCCCACTAGGATAAACAAACTGACCAACAGGGAAAGTATCCTGGACTGGATGCTTGTTAACAACCAACCCCAAATGTATACTGCTGGCACTCTCCCTGACAACCTTAGCGACCATTTTCTAACCTATATCATAAAACATAAGGTAGGAAACCCTCACCAGACCAAATATAAAACAGTGAGAAAGAGAAAAATACTTGACACTGCAATATTCCTAAATGAACTACAAACAGCTGACTGGTCAAAACTAAAAAATCTACCATTAGAAGAGGCTGTAGCTCACTTTAACACTAAATTCCTAAGTATCCTTGATTCCCATGCTCCAGCACGTACAATAAAAACTAGATCAAATGCAGCACCATGGCTCACAAAAGATACCAAATCTAAAATCAAAGATAGAAATAGAGCCTGGGACAGCTGGAGAACAACCAAAGCCCCATTTGACCATCTAAAATATCGTCAACTCAGGAATGACACAAAAAAATCTATTTTACTGAATAAAAAAATATTCTACCATAATCTCCTATAAAAACACCAAAACAACCCCCAAAAGTTCTGAGCAGGCTTAAATCAACTACTTCATCTAGGACATTCTACCACCCCAACCCTGGCTAACCATACCCATAATGCCCCAGAGACCATATCTAGCGCTTATAATAACTTTTTCACCAAAACAATCCAATCCCTAGCAAATGACCTAACCTCCACAAACTTAAACAACACGCCTAATTTATCCACAAATCACCCCGAATTTAGCCTCCAACCAATATCCACTAGTTTTATCAAAATTCTCCTAAAAAAACTAAAACCTACCACCCTCGCTGCTGACCTCCTCCCTGAAGAGTTCCTACAAATAGCTGCAGATGCCATTGCATATCCCATATCTATCCTTATCAACAGAACCTTATCCGAAAATACTATCCCCTCCCTCTGGAAAATATCTCACGTCATCCCACTCCATAAAGGTGGTAGCTCCTCAGACATATCCAACTATAGACCCATTGCCATTCTTTCCCCACTAGCCAAAATAATGGAGAAATGTGTACACAAGCAACTAATGCAATACCTTACACAGAATAACTTACTATCCAACCCCAGCATGGTTTCAGGCCATACCACAGCACCACCTCAGCCCTCCTTTCCTTTTCTAATGCCATAAACAATAACAGAAATGAAAATAGGCTAACCTCCGCCCTCTTCCTTGACCTATCAAAAGCCTCTGACATGGTCAACCATGAACTTCTCATTCTTTCTCTAAAATTCATTTCCCTCAACATGCACACTATCCAGTGGTTCCAGTCCTACCTAACTGGTAGACAACAGGCGGTACTATGGCAGGGCAAACTCTCCAGTCAGCTACCTCTCACACTTAGTGTCCCTCAAGGCTCCATACTAGGCCCACTACTCTTCTCTATTTTTATCAGTAATCTTCACACTGCTATCCCTAAAACTACCTGTATTCAATATGCAGATGATTGCACTCTCATATGTTCAGCCACCTCCCCATCCGAACTATAAATGTTAGCCCAAAATACATTCAACACTATTGAGAACTGGTTCACCATCCAACGCCTACTACTAAACCCCAATAAAACTAAACTTTTACTCTTCATCCCCACTAGTAGATCTGCCACACTTTAATTCTCTGTCACATCTAACAATGGCACCACTATCTCCCCAGATCAACACACTAAACCTCTAAGGGTTATCATAGACAGTAATCTCAAATTTGAACTACAGGTCAACAAAACTGTACATACCATCAATAAGAAGCTTGGATCACTGTATAGAAACAGGACACTCTTAACCCCACTGGCTAGGACTATAATCACCCGATCACACCTACTCTCTACTCTTTTATATGCCTCACATGTACTCTCAAACCTCAACAAAACTGAACTAAGTAAGCTGTCCCATAGCTACAACCATATTGCCAGATTTGCCACTGGCTCCACCTATAGAACCCATCACTGCCAGAACCTGCAACAACTAGAATGGCTAGAACTGCCCAGCTTTATTCAATTCAATCAACTCTTAATAGTGCACAAAGTTCTGTACCACCCTAAAGATACCCCCTCTTATAAATATTATTAAGCCATATAGCAACCTGAGATCCCTACGGTCAGCCGACAAATTACTGGTCCAAACCCACAAAGCTAATAACTCAGCTGGTGAATCCCTGTTCACCAACTTTGTTGGCAAAACCTGGAATGCCTTGTCAAACTATACAACCCTACAATCCTCCAAAAGTCTCTTCAAAAAAAACCTCAAACATTATCTCAAATTGAACTGGCTATGCCCATATACCTACCCGGATTAAGTTATAAAATAGCATAATCAGTAATTATCATAGCATAATCAGTAATAATCATAACATCTAACTATATCACCATGCTATGTATCCAGTCTTACTTGTAATTGCGTCTGTCCATGAAAACTGTGAGTCCCTACTAGGGACAAACTGTGAGTAACAATCCTACTTGCAATTATGTCTGTCCATGAGAACTGTGAATCCCTACTAGGGAACATTACTAAACCAATATACATAAGCTATATTACCACTTTGTTTTTATATATTCTATTTGTTTTCTAACTTCTTGTGTAACCTTTGTATGTCTGTCCATGAGAACTGTGAGTCCCTACTAGTGAACACTTCTAAACCAATGTACATAAGGTATATTACCACTTTTTTTACATATTCTAATTGTTTTCTAACTTCTTGTGTAACCTTTTGTATTTTTGACTATGTGGAGCTTTTCTCCCCGGGCCTCCACTGAAAATGGACATGTATCCAGTTGGACTATCACAGTAAACAAATGTAAAATAAAATAAAATAAATAAATAAATGTGCAGCAGGTAAGGGTGATAAAGGATAATGAGGGAAATGTACTCACAAGTAAGGAGAGTGTGTTGAGCAGATGCAAATGGTACTCTGAGGGGATCAACAGTTCAAAGTAATGGTGAGTGTGGAAGAGACGTGAAGAAGAGAGTACAGGCAGGGTGGAGTGGGTGGAGAAGAGTGTCAAGAGTGATTTGTGACAGACAAGTACCAGTAAAAGTGGAAGGGAAGGTCTACAAGCAGGGTAGTGAGACCAGCTATGGGCTGGAGATGATGACACTGAAAAAAAGGCAGGAGTCAGAGCTGGAGGTGGCAGAGTTAAAGATGTTAAGATTTGCATTGGGTGTGACGAGGATGGACAGGATTAGGAATCAGTATATTAGAGGGTCAACTCAGGTTGGATGGTTTGGAGACATAGCCAGAGAGGAGAGATTGCATTGGTTTGGACATGTGCTGACGGAGGGATGCTGGGTATATTGGGAAAAGAATGCTAAGGATGGAGCTGCTAGGTAAGATGAAAAGAGGAAGGCCTAAGATAATGTTTATGGATGTGGTTTGAGAGGACATGCAGGTGGCTGGTGTGACAGAGCAAGATATAGAGGACAGAAAGAAATGAAAACAGATGTTACACTGTGATGCCCCCTAAGGGGAACAGCCGAAAGAAGAAGAAGGGCAGAGGGAATTTTCAAACACTATACCTGTCTCGGTTTGGATTTATCAATGGCAGGTCATTCTCACTCAACATGGTGGAGTTTTTTGAAAATGTCACCAAAGCTTTGGATGAAGGCAAAAAGGCCAAACAGTACACACCTCATACCTCAATCTGGCTAAAGCTTTGGACACAATACCCCACTCAGGCATAGTGGAAAAGTTAAATAAACTGAGAATAAACCCCTATGTCACCCGCCGGATTGCCAACTGACTCACAGATAGGATGTAGATCATCAAAATAGGGGAATATACATCCACAAAGAGACCATTCAGTAGTGGAATCCCCCAAGGTTCTGTGCTGGGATGTTTCTTGTTTAGTATATACTTTTCTGAAGTAAAATCAAATAAAAAAGGGCTCTAGCTGAATACATTTTCAGATGACTGCAAGCTAGGAGCAGTTATGGAATCCCTAAATGACTTCGCCATCCTGCAGAAAAGTTTTGTCTCAAATAAATACCTGGTGCCAAAATTATGGACTGAAACTAAATGATAAAAAATGATTTATTATATCTTTGGGAAGTCATCCACTGCAAGGAACTACCACATTGACCGTACACTCCAAAGAGTTTACCCAGTTGTTCTGGATTTGGGAACTGATGTGGACAGTGACCTAATGTTTGACTGACATGTGTAGATTGTTGTAAGAAAGTCCTATATTGCACAGCTTATAAACAAAGGGACTGTGTCTATAGATCTAGGGATGTCATTGTCCTCATTTACTCAGGCCTCATTAGGCCAATCATTGAATATAATACCCCCTTTGACATGTATTTGTCCAGACATATGCCACAACTGGAATGCTCACACAGATACCTTATTAAAAGAATACATGGCCTAAATAACATGTCCCACATGGACCAATTCAAAGTCATGTCACTATACTCTGTATCTTACAGATTGCTAAGAGGTGACCTGTGTCTGGCATGCAAGGTATCCTCCGACCCATTACTGTTGGATTTACTGTGCATCAGCAAGTCAAATAGCATCAGAAATACTTGGTATAGAGATCAAAACCTCTACTGCAACATCAACAGAACTGTTTGGAAGGACAGGTATACCTCACAGAGGATACTGCTGCGTTGGAACAAACTCCCCATCCACATTAAACAAAGTTCATCCCTGTCCATATTCAAGCACAGCTTACATCTACGGATGGGAAACAATAAATTTACCCCAGGACTGCCACTTGTACAACTAATGGACAGAGACAGCTATTAAATGCTTTATAAAATGCACGGGTTGCCTCACATTATCTATGGTTTGATCCCAGTTATTCTCATTAGGGATAATATATAATTATCAGCCATGGGATGGGTAAAGCCAGTCTATAGCCAAATGGAATAAATTATTTTGACCACAAAAAGGGAAACTGGATAGCCTTAAAATGGCCCTCAAGGGCAGCTAGCCTAGTACTTGCCTATGAACCTATAATTTATCCATACCAGAATGAGATAGACAGTTCAACTTACTATGAGAGTGCCACCTATTGGAGGCCAGACTATATAGCAGCAGCAAAAGGGCCGAGGGTGGCTGTCTGTCAAATAGTGCGCATTCCCTGACTGTTTGCAGGCATCCAGATATCAATGGGCCAGCGATGCAGGCCACTGATTGGTGGTGTGGCCGTTACCTACCACAGGAGGGGGTGTAGGATGAAAAATACACCCTATCTGGATAAGATCCTGTTGTTGGCTGGCTCTCACACTTTAGGTACTCACCCTTTATAGTGAAAAATTTAAGGCTAATAGGTTGGGGAAAATGAAGGTGCAAATTAGCAATGGCAGCGGGATGATAGTCAGTGGTAAGGGGTAGGAAAAGAGAGAGAATGAAAATGGAACCACGTGTGAGCTTCCTGATATGACATTCAGAGTTAAAATACTGAAGATTTCAGTCAAAGTACATTCTTATGATGAATGTACCTTTGTACAAATGAGAGCTCACAGGATTCGGACTTCTACTTTACATTACATCTGCTTTTAAAAAACACAAGATGGCTGTAATTGTTGTAACTTTTCATGTGCAGGCTGCAGACTTTTCTTTCATTAACCTGAGTAACAGCCTCTGATTCACTATTGGTAAAGACCTCGGCCACATCACTTGGCATGTTTGCACAGCACCACAACTACAACTATGCAGTCTGCATGGACAAGTGATAATTTTCATGATTTTTTACTTCTTGATGTAGCAGCCTCATTTGTCAGTATTATTTTTGTATGTCATGTTTCATACAGAGCTTTTTTTGTCTGTCCTCAAAACACTTCCATTTCTGCTATATTATTTCAGTGCTGTGCTAATGTGAGACAAGTTATATTCTTGCCAGGATATGGTAGAATAAACACCAGGAGATAAGATCTCCAGCTGGGCAGTAAGGCTGAATGCAGATGTGAGTGTCAGAATTCTAGGTGTTGTGTATGACCAACTAAAAACCAGTAGGTGACCAAAGAAAGGTCACCATTATTAATTCCTATTAATTCCTTAATTGCTCTTAACCACTCTTGTTTGGCATCTACTTCTCTGAAGTGCAGGCCAACACTAAGGGACTCTGGCTAACAAAGTTCGCAGATGACTGCAAACTGGGAGCCATTATTGAATCCCCAAATTATGTGAATATTCTACAAAAGGGCCTTACAGAAACAGATGCTTGGTACCAGAGCCATGGGCTCAAGCTCAGTGCCAAGAAGTGTATAGTTATCCCCTTTGGGAAAACCATTTACCCATGAATTACCACATAGGTGGCAGTACACTAAACACCAAAAGTGTGATAAGAGACTTAGGAACACAGGTGGACAGTGGTCTCACCTTCAATAACCACATCACCACAACAGTCAGGAAATCCTCCTATGTGGCACACCTCATCACTAAGGGCTTTTCATCCAGAAAAAAGGAGGTCATTGTCCCACTGTACTCATCCCTCATTAGACTCATCATAGAGTACAATGCCCCATTTGGTATGTACCTCACAAGACATCTGCAACAACTGGAAAGGCCACAGAAACACCCCGCTAAAAGAATCACAGGCCTAAAGCAGATACCCTATGCTGACCGACTAAAAAAACTCCAGCTATACTCTGTCGCATATCGTCCACTCTGCTTAACATACAAGCCCATGTCAAATCCAGCGCTGCTGGACATGCTACACTTAAAGAAATCCCAATCCATCAGAGCCACACACTCCAGGGACCTAAACCTTGTCATCACAATGAACAAAACATACTGGAAGGATAGGTTCCTGACCCAGAGACTTCCCATACTCTGGAATAGACTGCCCATACATATCAAGCAGAGTGCCTCCTTGGCCCTCTTCAAAAGCAACCTTGACGACTGGATGGGAGATAGGAAATTTACCCAGGGGATCACGTCAGTCGCCCTGCTAGACAGGGGTCCAGGGAAGTAAATCTTGTGGGAAGAAATAGCCAGAGAATTGTTATAGCTAGGCTTGTATAGGCTCTAGAGCCGATAGCCTAGTACCATCCTATGAACCTATGAACCTATTAGGAGTGTATTAAAACTTGTAATATACAGTTGTGTAACTAAACTAACCATAAGAGTAGATGTTCAAATGATCACTGCTGTAGTCCCGTAAGCTATATGGGTTATATTCTACAAGGACATAACTCAGGCCAGGTTCCAAAGCTTCTTGCCACCTTACACATGCCCAAACTGTTAGTCGACTTAAAATGAGCTGACTAAAATGACAGATTTGGGCTTCAAGCACTTCAAAGCTTTTATGCCAACAGAGAGAGCAAGGCTAAGTCCTGGAAGGACAATACTAGGAACAACAAAAAATAAAAGTCCACACCCTTGCAAAAACAACACACCAAGAAACAAGGGGGATGGATATAGGGAGCAAATACTGCAGCAGTGGTCTTTAGAACATCCACTGTTATGCTAAATTTACTTACATATGTATATTATGTTGTTCACATTGATCACTGCTGTAGTAGCCTAAGCTATATTGGTAGATTGCAATAATTTACAAATTTTGGGAGATGGAAGGAGAAGAATCCAAAAGCCCCATGGAGAATGGTCCTAGCAAAGCCTGATCTAGACCTAGAGAAGGAATAAAGCTTATAGTGCTTTGTAAAAGTCTGTGCAGAAGACCAAGTTGCTGATTCTAGAATACGTCTAGAATCCAACCTTTTCCAAAAGGAGATGGATAGTTTGGCTTAAAGTAAAGTTGAATACTATTGTAGGCATAAAAGAAGGATTAGTTCTCAAAGAAGCCCTGTCTCTGTGGAAAATGATATAGACACAAAAAGAATAAATCCACAAACTTGCAAGTTAGTAATGCAAACATTTTATTCCATAAATCGCTTTTTGTCTGGCTGGATAGCTAGACTTCTTCAGATGCAATTAAATATTCAAAACACAGTATATAACATGAACATCAGTCAGCTGATCCGCCCTACTAATTAGAACAGCTGATCAACACCAACCAATGCATATACATACCCTCACAGCCTAAGCCAAAATGCCTTAAACACACATACCATGAATTATATCTACTTCTAGATAAATTAATTAAAACCTACTTACATATTTATTAATTTAAATCATAATTGATATATCTATAAATATTCTAAAAACATTCTAAAAACTTATAAAATACTTAATATACTATATGAACAGTATAGAAGTCAGAAACCATACCTACAAATGAGTTTCTGACTTTAATTATGTACATACTCCAAAAAACATGTCATTTAAAGAAACTAAAACAGTTAAACTAATGATGCATAACTCATACATCTCTCCCACTGGGACAACTCTATTTAGTAAAATAATATAATATGCATAACATGTAAAATTCATAAAATGTTTGCTATGTAGAATAATATACATTTCTGCCCTAAAAGGTTTTTTAAAAAAAACTGCTTTAAAAATATATAGCTGTGATTATCTTAAAAGACTTTTCAGTTTTAAAATACATTTGATAGAATACATCTCATTAAGACCTGGATAGAGACATGCAAACGTACGTAGTTGCCAAAACAATTCCATTTTTTTAAGTAACAATTGTACTGGGCCACCTCTAGCATCTGAGGTTACACATTCTATAGCTCTAAACATAAAACCATGATTAGGAAAAGAGTGAGTGTGTTTAGCTAGGGCATTGTCTAGTTTGCTATTTCTAATGCTATACAAATGCTCATATGCTCTGTCCCTCAACCGTCTATCAGTCTTTCCGATATAGAAGGCAGGGCGGCTGTGACACTTAGCAAGATAAACCACTCCTTTTGTATTACAATCAAACCTGTGTTTAGTAGTATATCTAACCCCTCTGATAAAGATGTTTGTCCCTACCTCTACGCATCTATGCTTTTAGAATATTTATAGATATATCAATTATGATTTAAATGAATAAATATGTTAGTAGGTTTTAATTAATTTATCTAGAAGTAGATATAATTCATGGAATTGTATGTTTAAGGCATTTTGGCTTAGGCTGTGAAGGTATGTATATGCATTGGTTGGTGTTGATCAGCTGTTCTAATTAGTAGGGCGGATCAGCTGACTGATGTTCATGTTATATACTGTGTTTTGAATATTTAATTGCATCTGAAGAAGTCTAACTATCCAGCCAGATGAAAATCGCTTTATGGAATAAAAAGTTTGCATTACTAGCTTGCAAGTTCATGGATTTATTCTTTTTGTGGAGCATTAGTCGGTTTGTTGCTGCTGTTTTTTCCCGAAAATGAGATAGAGTTGACTCACCATAAGAGCTTGTGACATAGATATCCTTCTAGAAGAAGTCAAAGCAATCAGTAAAACTGTTTTCCATGTTAAGAACCTCAAGTCAGGTAAGTTAGCTGGTTCAAATGGAGCAAACATTAGTTTCTATACCACAAAATTAAGATCCCAAGGAAGGGATGCCAGTTTTCTAGGTGGCCTCTTATGCAAATTTCCTTTAAAAAACATTTTAACATGAGAATGCTGAAATGGCCGAAAAATGAACCTTTATGGAGGATTAAGAATAGGATAGTAACTCACATTAATACTGTAAAATCAGACAACTACCTTGAATATGTGCTAGTTATGTTGTTGACACAAACTACAAAACTTTTTCAATTTGCTAATATATGATTTCCTAGTAGGAGGTTTTCTTGCCTCCATTAGTACCTACTGCACATCAGGTACCTAAAGAGAAATAAGACCCTCTCATTCAGGCAGTCAGTTGAAGTTGATTGGGGATGGAGTGTATCAAACACCCCTGATCTGGTGTGAGTGGAGGCAGACTGTGAGGAAGCTTGTAGTAGTCGTCCCTGGCCATTTCCAGAAGAAGGGATAATCTCTCATGCCTGGGCCAAAAGGAAGTCAACACAATGACATTGTGGAATTCCTTCCGAGTCTTCAAGAATACCCTGGATATCAATGGAAATGATGGAAAAGCATAAAAGAACATTCCTGTCCAAGGAAAAGAAAAGGCATCTGTCTTCCAGACCTTGCATGCAGTTCTGGAGCAGAATCTTGCCAACTGATTGTTCTGAGAGAAGGCAAATAGGTCTACTTGAGGAACTTCCCATAGACTGATCAAATCTTGGAAAACTCACTGATCTAGTTTGCATTTGTGTGGATCTGCCCTTGTCCTGCTAGCGTGTCTACCACACAATTATGGTCTGATGGAATGTAGGATGTCTGTACAGTGAGACAAGTTAACATGGCTAGGGGGTACAACCTGGCTCCTCCTTGCTTGTTGATGTACCACATAACTGTGGTATTGTCTACAACTTGAAGTGTTTCCAGGGACCAAAGATGATTCAGAGAGTTGAATGCCATCTTCTTTATATTTATGTGCTTGCATCTATCCTTGGTGAGACTGTTTACTTTGTGTTTCACCAAAACTGGATGAGGGGGGTTAGAGAATCCCTTAGAACATTTGGAAAAGGACGGCTGAAAAATAGATTCCCTGTATCAAGTTACCCCTCTCATTACACTTTTTGATCACCTCTGCAGCAGTGGGGGCAAAAAACAAATCTTTAGTCAAAAGAGAATTTAAAATCTAATTTTTAACATCATCTGGGAGGTTCAGATAATGCAGCCAAGCAAACCTCCTCAACCCAGTGCCAGTGGCCAGAATTCTTGAAGAAGTATCAACCGAACCAAACAGACATGATAAACAATGAGTAGTAACTTGTACTATAGAAGAAGTAGATTATTAAAAGCAGATTTTTCTCCACAAGAAGAAAATGCAGACAAGGCATGCCTCTTGCTTTTAATTAGTCAGAACAAACCTTAACATATGAGCCTGACAATTCAAAATTCTGAAAATTAAAGTTGCAGAAGTGTATGCTTTTTCACATACTTATCAATGATCTTTCCATCTTTGTTAACAAAAGTAAGACTGGAATTAACTAAATGTTTAGCAGCAGTAGTAGGATTAACTAAAGCTATAGCTGCTGGAACAATTTTGGGAAGAGTGTATAAAAATTTAAAAGACTGAGGAACTTTATACATCTTATTTGCCTTTTTTAGGGGCAGCTGGCTGAATATTAGGAAAACTGCTGACAGTAAAACACAGACACATGTTCCAAAGCTGACAGAAATGGAGGAATGTGTGAAGGTTCTGGAAATTCCTTCTGTAACAGCTCATACTATTTTCTGAGGGACTGAAAAATGTCAGTGTTCTCCCACTGAAAGCACTGAGACATTCTGTAAATAGTGTCAGAAAACGATAACCCCAAATGGGAGGAGCAGAAGTTTAAGCTTTCCTCTGAGTCTGAATCAGAAATCTGAGGTGAAAACCCTGTACCTGTCCCTTCATCTTCCAGTCCATATTCAGAATCTTGCATCTCTTCAGGAAAAAGGGGTATCCCTATTTCTTTTACCAGAAACTATTTTATAAGAAAGATCATCAGCTTGAATTAAACCCTGAGCCATATTCAGGAAATTACTTCTGTACAAGGAAATTTGAGGAGAAATAGATATATGTTTAGTTTTCAGTTTCTTTTTGACAGAAAACTATGGGGCCAACAATGTTATTAATGGCAGCAGCAGCTTCCCCAGGGATGCATACACCATTAGGACATAATGGGAAAGCCTTCACTGTTTCCTCTCCCTGGACTGACAAGAATGGCTCTGTGTTGCCACAACAGCCACAGAGGATGTGTCTAACCTCTCGTCCATAGTGGCTGTAATTGCTACACCAGAGGGATCAGTGGTAAAAGATGAGTCATCTGAGGTATAACTAATGGCCACAGCAGGGTCACCCACCTGCGACTGATGCAAATTGCTAGCCTGCTGTGATGACAAAGGCTGTTTGCTTAATTATTTTTCTTTTCATCGCCTTAAGAAAGACTGACCATGGGACTGACAGGTTCCATGGTCAAGCCAAAATTGATGCTACTTTCCCAGGGAAAACAAGCAGCAAACTGTCAAACAATCTATCTCTTTAAAAGTCACTTTTCTGACAGAAAAAAAAAACAATAAAAAGAAGCACTTTAAAACCCATTGCCAGTCTGAAAAAGTAAAAGGAACACAATTTATAAACATAAAAAAATATTTTTTAAACACTTTAAACAACTTTCAAATAGACATGAAAAAAAGAGTGCTCCATTTAAAAGTACAATAGTTTTTCCAAGAATGGAACTTATTGCTCAGAAAAGGAAGAACACAAGCCAACTACCAATTCTGGAAATCCAGTAAAGCTCTGAAGGGCTTGGCACCAAAACCTGTCTTTTTAGTCAGCTTATCTCAGCTGTACATCATGGGGATTCTTTGTACATTGTTCAAAAATTTACATACAAGCATCGTTAAAATGATAACTACTCATCTCCAGATACTGCCTACTATGAAAGTACTTTCAGAGTGAAGAAGTTACATGGTGATTAAGGCAGTGAGCTGCTAATCTCAAGATTCAGCTTTCTAACCCCATTTTTAATCCTTTGAGTTGTTATATCCTGTCTGACACTGAATAACATTGCCATGTTTTAGGATCATAGTAATATTGTTTTCTGTACTTCCAAACTGCCATTAAAAGGGATTTACTGTGTCAATGGGACTACCCAGATATCAAAACAGGAAAAAAAAGCATTACTAAAGTATTACCATAGCATAATCTGAATATACTCTGTGGACCATAAAAAGTCTCATCCCCTTAAATAAGAAGATAGACATGAGCAGTCTGTGGGGCGCTAGTATGGTCTGTCTAGTTTAAAAGGTGATTAAGCATGAAGAAAAGTTAATAACTTCAGGAACAAACTGAAAACATCAGTTGTCCTCACAGTATCTTAACACTGCAGAAAGACAATGAAAAATACACCATATATATGTATACTTCTACATGTGCACCCGTTTTGGCAAGTTCTTATGTATGGATAGTGTTGGTCTACATAGATCTGTCTGAATATATACACATATTAGCTTAGAAATAATAATCGCTGGTGAGTTTCATTGAAACACAAAACATCGAAAAAACTCACTGGCGATTACCATTAATTGCCACTAAAATTGTCACAAAAAGTAATCTCAAATGAAAACCAGTATTACATTTGTGATTACAAAGGCTCAAGCCAAAGGGTAAAGGAAAAAAAATAGCTTTCTATATGGGGGGGGCAAAGCTCCCCCCCCCCCCCGGATACCAGCACTCTTGGAAAATAAATATACAAACTCCAGAGTCGCACAAACTCAAAAAAAGAGGAAGAAACCCTTGAAATATGTAACAGTCAATATAATGAATTTTGACCATTGCATAATTTGACAAACTATGAAAGTAAAGGAAAACACCACTATTTCTCCGCACAATGAAATGCGTACAACAATAACTCGTATAGTACTCATAAATACATATAGATATAGATAAATATTGTATCTGTCTATATCTAGCTATATCTATATCTATCTGTCTATATATATATATATATATATATATATATATATAGATAAATATATATATGGTTTACTATGATATGGTCGAACCGGACCCCAATCGAATGATGGGATCGTTAACCAACTTATGTGAAAAAGATAATGTCAAATTCTGACATTGTCAAAATAAGACTCGTCTTCGACCTTGAAATGGGCTTTAACATGGGTCAAGATGGGGTGAGATTCGTACTTTGACAATGTTGGGTTCAACATTGTCGCCGTTCGGCCTCCGGACTTCGACTGAAGTGGGTTCGACTGACCTCACTTCGACCTTACCATAGTAAACCATATCTATCTATATATATATATATATATATATATATATATATATATATATATATATGTGTGTATGGTTCCACTTTATAAACTCGAAATACTGAAATCTCAAATTTCAGTATGTTGAGACCATAAAATGGAATTTTTAAAATAGCAAAACTCCATAAGAGCAAATCCGGAAATGTCGAATTCGCAGTTATGGTGTTCCGGTACTTAACGCTGGATGTAGTGTGCAGGATGTATCGTGTAGTGTGTGAATTTAGCTGGTATGTAAGGTAAGTGGGTATTTTGTTGGGTTTTAGGTATGCGTTTGAGTGTATGTGAGTGTGTTTGGAAGTTTTATGTGTGGGTTAGGGTAGGCAGGTAAAAGTATGAGTGTTTAAATGTTGAAAGTGGTGGTGTTCATATATTTGTGATGTGTGTGTGCGAGGGTACTGTAGAGTGTGTAGTGGTGAGTTTGCTGTCTTTTTCTGTTTGATGTGATCTCAGAGTTAGTATATATAAGTGGGGAGATGTGGGGAGTGCAGCCCCCCCCTCATGGGGGGTGAAGGGGGGCTTGCCCCCTTGATTATATGTAGTGTAGGTTTGTTGGTTTGTGTTTTTGTATTTGTGTGTGTTTTGTTTGTTGATTTGTTGTAGTGTGAGTTGAATGATTTATGTGTTGTGTGATGTATGGTGTGTTTATGTTTGTGATTTTATGTTTCGCGGTTTTGCGGTTTCGGGATTTGGAACATTCAACTTTATGGTCTCGGGATACTGAAATTCGAGATTTCAGTATTTCGACATTATAAAGTGGAACCACATATATATATATATATATATATATATGTATATATGTGTGTGTGGGAGCACTGAATTTTGTTGAAGCTATATTTGGTTGACATCTGTTTATTCAACAAAATTTGGTAAACTAAACAGATGGTTAACAGATGTGTGAGGCTGCACAAGTTTCAAGGTTGGGGAATATGCCCCTTCCCAAATATTGTGTGAACTTGAAGTTAATGTATATGCCCCTTCCCAAATATTGTGCGAACTTGAAGTTAATTTATAATGAAAAGGGAGTGTGGTGGATATGGGGGGGGGGGGGGGTTGCCTCACTGCAAAAACTGCGCAAAAGAGTTTCATGAGGCAGTGCAATCCTGTCTGTGAGTGTATTACACATAGACATCACAGCAGTAACAAAACCATTTGGTAAAGTAAGTAATTTGTGACATAATTTCATGTTAAGTTCAGCACGACTGTCAAAAGTGAACCTGAACAAGAAAAATTATTTGCCATCTTATTTGATGAAAATCCACATTTAATAGTGACATTCAATGTAAGAAAGCCAAAAGGTTGGAAGTTATGTTCCCATAACATTCACTTTGATTTATATTCCACGTCTAACAATGCAATGCAATGCATTGCAAGTGGGGTGCTGCGCTTGTGAGCTACCACTGTTTGTATGAGGTATTAAACTGTGCATCCATACATCCTTCTGCTGATAATTTAGGCAGATTTTAAAGATCTCATGATTCTTACCAACAAGCAGTAGAGTCAAAATTTAATTTAACTCAAACTTAAAAACAGTCACTGAATTACTAACAGTATAAATGTCAATGCTGCTTATATTATATAAAACATACCTATTATCCTCTAGCTAACCAATTAATTTTATTGTGTGCATGTTCAAAATAAGGATTTATTCACATTTCTAAATGATAAAACAGTGATAATGCAATTCTGCAAAACACCAACTGAAGTAAACATAACAGCATTTAATACCATTTAGACAAAACAAACAAGTATTTCTAATAACTCATATTTTATAGCTGCAGATAGGGCATGCAGAATAATGCTGTTATAGCTGTAGATTTGACATACAGAACTATGAATGAGATAAGGGCCTGAAGGCCTTTTTAACCTGCACATGGTAAAACAGTGTGAAAAATGTCTCCCACCAATGACAAAGAAAACGCTCCCTGAACATTGAACCAGTCTGTACTTACAAAAGAAGTGCTGTTTGTTACAACAATGACATATCCTTCCTCCTAATGTTTAGTATCTGAGTGAAATTTAGCAAACCTCTCAACTCTCCAGATTTTTGCAGAACATCCAGATTTTTGCCTCATATTTTTGGTACATTCGTCGTAAAATTTGTGTCTTTTTGCAGGTCACTGAGCAATGAAATCACTAAATGACAGACATTTGAGTTTCAGGCTTCATCCATCCATCCATCCGTCCATCCATCCACAACCCCTTTTTTCCCATTTTTGCACATGGGGTCAAGTTATCACTTCAGCTGTGACAATCATCTAAAGCCAAAGTTTCACCAACTGGTGGATCCTGCGGAAAATGCATGTCAATCTAAAACCTGTTATTATCGCAACTTTCTAAGTTTATATGACCAATGTTTAAAATGTCTGTCCTTATTTTTGGTCCTTTGACACTGATTTCTTGTGCTAAGAGGTTGAGCATTTATGAAATTTAGCTCTTTTAAAGACTGTACATGCAATGATGTTGGCAAAAAATTGCATTATAATGAATACTTTGGAATGGCAGCTGGTCACCACATAGTAGCCTATCCAGGAAACCTACCATAAGCCAGTTGATCGATGTTCATAATGTCATCACTAGAAGGTTGTGGGCATGTTTTAATGGCAGTTACATTCAGAGAAGAATGTGAGAATTACATTTTGTATACTTTTTCCCTCTTCTGAAATGGAATGTGGAATCATGGAGTCTGTGTGGGTATGTATATTGTAAATACCACTCCACCTTTAACCCAGACCTCTCCCTCCCTTACTCTTTTTCAAAGATGCTGCAATACCTTTGGTGCAATATACTCTACCACTGTCTCTGACAAGGTGCTTCTGTTCTGTACCACCCTGAGTGAAATAGTTTACCTTCAAACACATTGAAAATAGAGATAAAAAGTGGCACATACAGGTAGAACTAAATCATTTATGCTAAATGTTTCCCTAAAACTAATAGAACTTGCCAGCCTTAACTTGCATTATTGGCAGACAGGTCTAGATGACCAAAGTCTGAGTTGTGACTTGAGTGGTTGATAGAGTATGCAGAGAGGATAGGTGTACCAAGTCCAAGGAGTAAGAGGAATGTGCACACATTTGGGGTACACGCAAACAGTGGAGACCAGGTAAACAACTGCATGGTGCTGCCTAATGGTAGGAAAGACACCCTACTGATGTCAGTCCCTTGAAGAAATAAAGGGGGGTTAACATTGATGTCTGTTGTATGTTCTGCCTTCATAGTGTTGCTGGGCTTTCATACAGTGGCCAGACAATTAGTAAGAAACACTCCCTTAAGAGTAGTGTGATACTACCTGTGGTTCCTGAATCTCCCTACCATCCCTGGACATGGGTTGGGATTAGCCCAGGTGAGGCAAATGCAGGTCATTTAGATCTAGTGGACAAGGAGAGGACCTGGGGACAGCTAATGATCAATTATGAGAGCCAAAACACAGGGAAAAAGCACTTAATGTTGTTAATTGTTTAACAAAAAAAAAAAAAAAACACTTGACAACTCACTGTTTTGAAAGAATGAGTATTACAATATAAAACAGATAATTGTATTGTAAGTTCTGGAACAAAATTATCCCAATCAAAGAACCAGAGAGAATCATAAATATTGGGATATTAAATTATGTGATATTATATTCAAAATATAGTGATGAAATTCTATGTTTATTAAATAATATCACATGCCAAGCAGCTCCTTCTGAAAATTGTAAAGTACATTTAATATAATATAGATAAAACGTGTTCCATTTAATTTTATTTAATTTGTTACCAAAAAAATTGCAAAATATAAATTTTACACTGCGTGTTCTAGGATAATACATTAGATATGTCACATTCAGAAATGAACCAAATTGTATTCCTATCTACAGAAAATCCATTCTTTAAAAAGTACATTGACAAAAGTACCACTATGTTACTGCTGACATGACACAAATAAATTGTGTGATAAAAAACATTAGAATGAATATATAGTTTTAATTGTGCCAGTAGTGTTAACTAAAAGCTGTTAACTCTCTTGAGCTGCTTGCATGTTACAGCAGTAATGAATGCCTTTTGAATTTTTAACAGCCTTAGTCATACTACCACATAAATGTACATATTCCCCTAAACACCTAATTGCATTTTTATTATTTCTTCTGGCATAAGACAGTCAATCATCTGCATAACTTAATACCGTTATATCATATTTATGATACACACTAACACCATGAGGGTCGGATTCCATATTATTGATTTCAACATAGGATCCTGCTATAAAAACATACTAATGCAAAATTCTTGACATAAACAAATATCGTTCTTAATAGGGTGTGTTATAAATTATTTTAAAACAGTTCAATGAAAAGATTAACACGGTGCAGATCAGCATTTTTATTTGGATCCGAAGAGTATAGAAGGAAAATTAACAGGGACCTGGCATATATTGTCAGTCTAAGAACCAAACTGGTAAATGGCAGACAAAACTCCAACAAAATGAAATACATCATTTTATTAATCTCATTATTAAGAATGTTTAGCATCTATTTATTTATATGTCCCAAGGTGTTAATGTATTAGTTTATTTAATTATAAATGTACTGGCAGTATGCCTTTAAGATAATTGTATGACGTGGTTGCAAGAAAAGCTTTTAAAAAGAGGGTGGTATTTGTTTTAATTCGGTTCTGATGAAGTTCTTAATACAGTTAAAGGACAAAAGCGCTTGACAAATGTTACAATAACGTTCATCTTTTGGTTTTACTGGACATGTGTGGCAGCATCATTTTAAAAATATTATCAGCCTAGTGAACATTTATCCAGAACTGTTCTATGTTCTTTGAAGTAAACCATAGCCTGTTAGTTCAACTAAGAATAAAAGAGCTGCCAGTATGTGTGTGTGTGTGTGTGTGTGTGTGTGTGTGTGTGTGTGTGTGTGTGTGTGCGCGCACTAAGAACAAATGAGCTGCCAGTACATATATTTATGTGTCTGTCTGTCTGTCTGTGTTTGCATGCATGTGTGTGTGTGTATTACTTCATAATCAAAAAACATTGTTTTGCTAAAAAACAACTGCCTACTGGATTTGACTTAAGGTAACATATACCAGAATCTACAGTTCTTTTTGTTAGGGATAGCATTTTATATTTCTTACATGTAACCACTAAAAAAATTGGATTATAAGTACAGATTGTATGTTTTAGAATGTAAAAGAAAATGTTTTAGGCAATGAGAATAATTGTATGATATGATGTATTTTTTATTGCCGAATGCTCTGTAGTACTATATAATAAGAATATGGAATTTATCCTAGTCATCATTTAATGATACATTTTCTAATTTATGTTTCAGATTTAGTCAATAATGAGTTTTCATCCATGCCTAGAGGATGCAAGAAGTCTAGAAATGATCATGATGCATCTACAAAAAGGACAGATCTGTTGAATAATGTTAAGAATTTCCCTTCATAAATGTTAAAAGTCATTTATAGTATTTAAATGAAGTTGTAGAAATGGTGCCTATGTGTCCTGTTAATAAGATGTGATCAGCATAAGTAGCAATTTTTCCTTTTCCCCTATGGAGTAAAATGTGACAAGTAAAACATCATCTATACAAAATCACTTGTTTCCTTTCTGAAAGGTGAAGTTATATGGTGGTGCTTTAGAACTAAAATGATATGCCTCACAAACTGGCTGAGGAAAACAAATATTACAGAAGGTGACCCTGATTTTTAATATTCATACTGAAATAATTTCCTAGGAAAGAAATAAATGTGATATGAAAAGGTACAAGGGCATTCAGTACATGCAAATTATTATCCACCCCTAGTGGACTTGTGGGGAATAAATTAATGTGATTCTTCAATTTTGAAAAGTAGCATCCACAACAATTTTTCCATCTATCATTGCTTTGAAGATCTTCATATTATGTAGTGTACTAGTTTTAAATAATGTTCCCATGCCTATTAATATAGATATAGTTAGAGGAGAGAGACAAGGACAAGAAACCAAAATGCCAACATTTCAAAAATGAGAACTTGTTTACAGTCTAATGTTTTAACATTTGGCAGCAACAGTCTGCCAGAATTTAAGGTACAAAAGTGTGTATGCATGCGTATTATCACCTGCAAAATCCCTTTCTTTGACTTCAATAGGTTAAATACTGCTTTTATTTTAAATGACGTAAAGTTCAGTGTTCATGTTTTCAGATGTTTTGCCTAAGATATGTTGCATGTAGTTAACTTCTACTTTAGATCTAACAAATCTTCACATACAGTGCTAGCACTGGTGGTGGTGGGGGTCTGGGCAAATGTCCAAGGCTCTTACTCTCTTGTGGGCCCATTTATTAGAAAAAAAACAGCAGACAGAATTGTAACTTCCTAATAATAATGGAGTATGTGGTTGGAAAAGATGAAAGGCCAGTGATATTAAATCATCTTTTTTCTGGTAGCCCAAGCTTTTAGTTACTTCAGAAAAAACAATATGAGTGTCTCCAAAGTTTGAAATGATTGTCCAGTTGCAGTGTTTCCATATTCAAGTATCTCAAATTAGCTTTGGTTCTCTTGCAATACCGGAAAAGATAAAGCAGGAACAAAAGAATAAGCAAAGAAAAAAAATAAATAAAAGTATGATTATTTGTAAAATACTTTGCTGATTGTGAATCTGAGTGAAACAAAATTGAATGCATTACTGTGGCCATTACCTGATTATTCTTTTATCGTTTCTCAGTCAGACATATGAGGTGAACACAGTCAACAAAGTACTATAATTATTAGGCACGCAGTGCGTGGGTAAAAGGGACTGACCCTTTTGTTATCTAATCAAGTTAAGCAGTCACTATTGTAGCTTTATGGTATTAATATAATATAAATTCTGGAATACTGTTCACACAAGCTACTGTATGCTTGTGTGAAACAAAGGTGAAATACATTGCTGCAGTCATTATTAGGTTGTGCTAGGCTTGGATGAGTTAATGGGTGTTTATTTGAAGCAAAGTTGAAATTCATTACTTTGATCATAATTTTCCTTTATTTTATCATAATTAGTCACAAACTGGAGTGTATGACAGATCGACAAACTGGCTATAATGACTGGGTACAGGTGTCTATGTGGATGAAAGTGACTGACCCTATTGTTGTTTGATCAAGCTAAACAGCTATTATTTTAGCTTTGCAGAATGAATGCGTATGTGTGTAAAGTACGCTGGAATACTTTATTATGTCTCAGGTTTTTGTGAAAAAAGTTGAAATACATTACTGTGGCTATAAATATTTATCATAATCAGACATCTGAGCTATACACACTTAACAGATTGGCTATAATTGCTATGTATAGAGATCAAGTTAATCTGCATTAATCTGGCTTTGCACGCCTAGTAAGCATTTGTATGAAGCAAGTTGGAATACTCTTCTGTGTCCATTTTTTAAATCACAATTTGACATTTAAGGTGTTCATAGTCAATAAACAGTTGTAATGGATAGACCATCTGTGAATAAGACTGATTCTCCCTTGCTGCTGATGGATCACAGTTGTAAAGTCTCTGATTTTGCAACGCTATTGTTACACAATGAGACCTATTTACTTATATAAGTGTAAAACTATCATAGCTATAACTTATGCATGTCTTTTTGGTGGCAAGGTGTTGCTGTGTCTCTAAGAGCAGCAAGATGAACATAATTCTTTCACTTTCCATCATAAGCAACCAACAACATTGCATACAATAAGTGGCAATCTTTAGTAGTCATGGCAGGATGTCTCTGAAGCAAAGTGATCAATGGTGCAGTGGTGCAATGAATGGCACTGCTACCATTCAATGCCTGGTTCTCTGATTAAGTGATAAGTTTATGGTTGTGATTCCTTCTTTGTGAAATTGCATGTCCTTCCCCATTTCTGTCTTGTATTTATCCAGGTTCTGTGGATTCTTGCAACATATGCGTAGGTGAATTTGTAAGCATGCAGTGTGTGTGCATATGCCAATGTTTGTGCACTCATGTGTATACATGGAAGTGTGTGTGTGTGTGTGTGCATGTGTGTGTGTGTGTGTGTGTGTGTGTGTGTGTGTGTGTGTGTGTGTGTGTGTGTGTAAGCAATTTAAACTAGAGAAAGTGTGTGTGTGTGTGTGTGTGTGTGTGTGTGTGTGTGTGTGTGTGTTTGTGTGTGTGTGTGTGCGCGTGCGTGCGTGTGTGTGTGTGTGTGTGTATGTGTGCATGTGTGTGTGTGTGTGTGTGTGTGTGTGTGTGTGTGTGTGTGTGTGTGTGTGTGTGTGTGTGTGTGTGTGTATGTGTTTGTGGATGAGTAAGTATAATAATAATCATCAATTTTATCTGTAGGCACACACAGACACACACACATATTGGGGACAGATAAATACATGTTCTGGTTAGCATTAGAAACTAATAATAAGTAATTATCTTTGAAAAAAGAAAACAATGTATGTAGACACTCAGAGATCCAGAACTGAAGTGATCTAAGGAGATTTTGTCCCTGACTTGGTTGGGGTGCCATTCATCTGCCTTTGTCCTAGGCCCTGTCAAGTCTACAACTATCTCTGTAGCTATCTATCTGTCTATCTAAATGGCTATCTGTACTTATATCTATCAATATATTTATATATATATATATTTTGTGTGTGTGTGTGTGTGTGTGTGTGTGTAAATAATTGATTCATGTCTGCTGCTTAAGCTGCTAAGTTTAAAACTAATAATCAAAACCATAGCACCATATTTAGTTTTATTTTCATCTTTTTTGTGAGGTGTTTTTTGTTGGCAATCTTAAGGACATCCAACAACTGAGCTTTTGAGGCGGAAACACCCGATACAATGTGTCTGGAAGTCCAGAAACTCTGCATTTCTTCAGCAAATCTACAATATAAGACCACACGAAATTGATAATTTAGGAGACAGTATACAAGATAATATAGAATAGAACAACATTGATTATACATATAAATCCCAAAGATTTAGATAGCAAAGTGTTAGCAATCCTCTGCTGTATTTATTGTTTGCTGCCAGTATGTTATCAGGCTATCACAGCTACACTGCAGTCAGACACCACTGCCTGTGCATTCTGAAGGAACATTTAAAACTACTTGTAGGTTTCAGCAGGAAGAATTTGTAGCCAACCATATGTAGAAGGGTAGTCATCAGACTCTGAAGGCTTACATGAGGGTTATTTTGCTACTGGCAAATGGATTGACTTTTTTTTTTGCCATCCTGATTGTTGCATTTTTTTTCTTTCAGGACAAGACATAGAGTGGCATATGCAATATATATATCACAATATATTATTTTTCTAATTAATCTATTTAATTTGTCCAACAAAATGAACTTAAACTTAAACGTCAAAAGTCCTGGTATATTTACAATGGTTTATGGTTATATTTTGGTAAATGTTTTTTCTTTTTCCTTTTCTTTTTCAGGATGCCTTGTTGGCTAGTTTTTTAACTTAAGCATGTAATTTCAGGATTGTTTTTCAGTAATGAAAGGGTATATAGAACATCTTCTCTTACAGCAAAATTTCAGGGTAAGCCCCAGGGCTTGGTCCTGTGGCCTTTGTTTTGCAGTGTATTTATGTTAATTTCCATCTGTCCAGTAATGTATAGACAAATAAAGCTGCAGAAATTCTAAAATAGGACTAGTGATAACAAGTGTGGAAAATAAAAAATGCAGACCCATCTAGATTATGTATTCCATTAGACAGCATTAAATATTGTTTTAATGAAAAAAAGCGTACTATTATGTGCTACGGTCAGTGTAACGTGAATTATCAGTATTCCATTAATAAGGACATTTTATGTACAGTTAAAGCTGTTTAAGATCTTTAGGTATTAGTTGATGAGTCACTTATCTGAGGCAAATGTGTCCACAATAATCAGGAAATGATGCTAAGTGATGTATGATATTTTTTATACAAATACAGGAAGTTATGCAGATGTTATAGTAACTCTAGTTAGGTCAATAATATGACCACATACAAAGTATGAATTTCATTTTGTGAGTATAGTTTGAGATTAGAAAGTAGAATTGATCTAAAAGAATTTCACTTAAAATGCAGCTATCACTTTAAGGGCATTATTAAGAGAGACTGGAACAGCAAAAAATTGCCACAGTAGGATAGACGCTATTCAGAGGCAATATGCTGTTGGTCTTCAACTGTTTCAGGAATTAAGCCTTAGTGAGTATTTTAGGCCTTTCCTTTCAAGTAATTTATTATGTCACAGGAAATGCCCACATGTAGTTGGGAATACAGAAGTTTAATATAGATATTAAAAATATTTATTTAATTATATATTTATTTTTATGCCTTAAGAGCTTTTATGCCATATCAGTTACACTAATTGTTATTAGCTGTGAAACAGTTTACAAATTTACAGAACTACTGGGACAGAAGTAAGGTTTACAACCCTGTTTGCTCTTGGACACAGACTTTTCAATGACCTGTTTTGATCATGGTACTACAATTTAAGGTAAATTGTAACATGGCTACATCGTCAGAATAGTATTGCTAGTAAATTTAAGTCTCTGTGAGTGAGCAGATTTTCTTTATAATGTGCTGTCAGATACTATATGTGATACAAGACTGCCTTTCTAATTATCGCTGTTGTTTCTTGGCTCCACATTGTTAAATTAGTCAAGCAGAAGCAGTTATGACTTTCCCCAGTTTAATGTGTTGTATTTTGCATTTTTTAAGTGATTTGTTCAGAGTTACTGTGCATACAGTTGGAGACTAAATGAGCAAAACCCAGTGCTGCAGCATGAAGCCTTTTATTACTTCATAGCCTTGACCAGATTAAAGTTTAGGTGTCACTCTTTCAATAACCCAATATTTTTCACTTCATCACCTTTGAAGGCATTCAGAATATTATAAATCGTTAAAGATAAAACTTGCAAAACAATGGGAGAGTGCCCTGATTTATACCTGATCAGTGCTTTGCTTCGGTAGGGTTTTCTCCCTTGAAGTTGCTCAGGTCTGCGTGTGAAGCTTCAGTCATAGTTGAAATTATTCAGCAAGAAAAAACTCTTTTCAGCATAAGAAAACTCATACTCGATTGTTGTTTTTAGTAAAAAAAAATCTTTATTAAGCAGATAAGCTCTGCTTAGAAGATTGATTTTTGCAGTGCTGATAAGAGGGTTTTTATTTTACAACTTATAGGCAGAGTGTGGACGAGTTTCCACCCATGTAATTAAGTGTGTGTGTGTGTGTGTGTGTGTGTGTGTGTGTGTGTGTGTGTGTGTGTGTGTGTGGGTGGCTGGGTGTGGCTGGGTGTGAGTGGGTGTGTTTCAATAACTAGTTAGGAATGCCTCTTTTTTCAAAATAGATAGGAGTGGCCCAGAATAAGTGGGAGTGTGTATGTTTATATGTTAAGAAATAATAAAAATAAAAAAGATTTTTTTTAAATAATAAAAGATTTTTTTGAAAGAATCATAAAGATAATATCCTTGTTATAACTCCTTTAAAGGACTTGGGTTACTTTATTAGCGGTTTAATCTTTTGTAAGCATTTTATTAAACTGAACTTTAAAAGCATATAAAGCACTTAAAATCCTTGCAAGTACGTATGGAGATATGGAGTAGGTGCATAGGGACCATCACTGGCATTCAGAATATTGGAAACAATACAGAATAGTCTGGGACTACAGAAATTCCACATTTTGCTTAGATCTGATATATAACTTTGAATATATGGGCTCTGAAATGATACATATTATCCTGAAATGCAAATGTTATAGTTAAACTTAGAGATGGGCTGATTTATTGAGTAGTAGTAAGACTTACTGAGTAAGTAATGCTTGATAAAAGTAAGTACATTTTGGAGACTGTATTGGCATTTTTTCTTAACTGTTTATGTTCTATCTAATTAAATTTTCTTAAAACTATGCAGTATGTCTGGGTTGCCCTATAAATAAATAAATAAATCCACTTTGGAATTTTGGGATATAGTGCTTCATTTGCAGCCTATGGCTTTCAGAATCCAACCATGATTCAGGATTACTTTACCAAGAATATATTAGTCTGCTGTTTTGGGGATGTAGGAAACTGGCAAGGTTTCACATTTGAGTAGATAAAATAGCAACCCAGTATAAAAATACAAAAACTAAAGTAAAATAAAACCAGTAGGCAAAAAGGTGTAAGATAACTTTAATAAAACAAAAATATACTTAAAATAAAAAGATAACCATTTTTGTACTTCTAAGTGCTTCATCAGATCTAAATAAAACAAGCAATACACACTTCCTTTATAGTTTAATGCTTCAGACCACATGATTTCAACAAGGGCTTAATTGCTATAAACTCATTTAACCCTTTGTCTTTTGTTGCCTGCAAAATATTCATCCATTTTATCTCTAAG
The DNA here is from genome assembly GCF_019279795.1 of Protopterus annectens. Taxonomy (NCBI): domain Eukaryota; kingdom Metazoa; phylum Chordata; order Ceratodontiformes; family Protopteridae; genus Protopterus; species Protopterus annectens. The sequence continues at coordinate 1,135,773,850 of NC_056747.1, forward strand.
CATTCAGTGCGTGTTCTGATATCACCACCTTTTAAACCAATCCTATATATTTCTAAGACCATAAACTTAAACCATAGATTGCTACCCACTTCACTAACATGTTTAGAGAGGGCGTTGTTCTCATCTAACTTATTTATACTATATACATGTTAATCCAATCCCTTAGGCATCTGTTAGTCTTGCCAACATAGAAGGCTCCGCAGACGTCACAGGAGGTCAAATAAATTAAATTACAAGTACCACAGTTGGCATAATCATTAATATCAAAAACACGCTCAGTATCTGGATGCACAAATTGATCGTCAGTTCTAATATATTGGCACATACTGCAGTGGTGGCAAGGGAAAGTACCAATTTTACATGTGGTTAGATTACCTTCTGCTTGTGCAAATGGCTTGTAACAAAGCATCTTTTTATGGAAGGATGATTTTTAAAACAAAAGGAGGGTGAGTTACCCAATATTTCCTTACATTTCATATCTGACATAAGCACCTTCCGGTGTTTATTAACTATATTAGAGATAAAACTGGTATCATTTGAATAAGTAAGATACATCCGTGGGGGTTGAAAAGACAAATTAGCATTACTACCAGTGTGAGAGGGGGCATTGTTAAAAAATGGCTTAGTACAAGTATCTCTCACAGCAATGGCTTCATTTTGTGCTACAACAATCTCAGTGCCAGTATAACCTCTTTCCAAAAGATTAACAGTCAGAGTCTCAAAGGATTCATACATATCACTGTCTTTCGTGCGAAGTCATGCTGACCTAAAAAAATTGTCCTTTTAAAATATTATGCTTGACATGTTTAGGATGCATACTATTTGCATGTACAACATTATTGTTACAAGGTTTATTATACAGCCTGGTGTCTATACCACCTGCTGTTTTCACCACTGTTACATCTAGAAAACATATCTGTTCTTCTGAATATTCAAATGTGAAATGAAGGAAATCGGTAGTACCTTCAGATATTGCACAAACTCATGTAGTGTTTCTAGCGTATTGCCCCAAACAAAAAGTACATCCTCCACAAAATGACCATAGTATAAAATAAACCTGGAAAAGATGTTATTGTCACAGAACACAAACTGGGATTCCCATTCAGTCAAAACATTTGCTTAGCTGTTAGCGCGCATAGTGCCTATGGCAACCCCTGTGCGTTGTAGGTAATACTTATCAGTAAACACAAAGACATTATGCTCTAGAATAATTTCTAAAAGTGCACAAATTCAATAGGTTTAAAAGGTTTCATATTTATTTAACCAGAATAACAAGCCAAAAACTGAGGACAACATTGAGGGAAAGGGAGGAGAATTATCTAGTAGGGCAACCTACACCATCATCAGGTACAACTGCGAAAAGATATCTGGTTCCTCTAATTTGGATACTATCTAAAAAAAGTACTAAGCAAAAAAGTGGAAATCACAAGTGGAACCTTTTGTTAGGGAGGTTCTTAAGTTGATGAACACACTTAAAGGTAAAGAGTTGTCAGTTCTCAAAGAAACCACTAGGAGGCATCATAATAAAAAAATGGCAGATATGGGAGGAAGTAATTCAAGATCTAGAAATCAAAAGTAACATATAGTCAAGAAGGTAAGAGAGTACAAACAGGAAATACACCCCTGGGATTCCACCTGTGTCCCTGCTGGACGGGGGCTTTGGGTTCTGACTTGTCTAAACATGGGCTAAACCCTTGGCTAGGCATCTAAAGGCCTCAGGACCAACAGCCTAGTAACTTCCTACGATCCTATGATCCTATGATCAAAGCTAAAAACTGGCTCATTGAGGAGACTTTGGGGAGATTGAAGTGATTTGTGTAATTGGAAGTGTAATACTCTCCATCCAAACAACAGACAGCCACCGCCCTGCTGGAGAGATAGCCCTTTACCTAGAAAGATCTGGCAGTAAGGCATTAGGGGCATGTGAAAAGATAGCCAGAATATGAGAAATGGGATAAACTTGAAATAGGTTATTGCAAAAATTCATAAATGCCTGAAATGTTTTCAGTTAAATGGAGTTTCTGATATTGGGTTGAGCCTTATGTAATAGTTAAAATAAAAAGTGAAGAGGGTCTGGCAGCTAAAAGAAGGATAAGTGCCAGAAGACATTAGTGTACCATGCATGAGTATTGCACAATAGATATAATATTGACTTATTAAATAAAGCAACATGTTAAAAAAAGAATGTACCAGCCTGTTGTACTTTTTCTAAACCACTTGTCCTGTGACTGTCATGGTGGCTATAAGCTGAGTTATATAGACTAAACTTCTGTATCACCAGCAATATCTGTGGGAGTCCAGGTATTCCCAGGCAAGCTGAGAGATATAATATTTCCAATATGTCCTGGGTCTTTCCTGTTGTGTCCTCTTATGTGTTATCCTCACTAGAGGCCCATGCGACTGCAGATCCTCTTAATCTAAACAAGCAGTGGCTGTAGTCTGAGATCCTTCTAGATTGTTCTGTTCACCTTTCTGAGACTGAGCCCAGTTACCCTGTGAGGAACTTGCTGTTCTGCTGTTTGTATCAATTGGGTTTTCCTTTCAGTTACTATACAGTATTCATGACCATAGGTGAAGATGAGGACAAAAACTGATTGGAAAGTTGAGAACCCCCCATCTCTGACTGCCTTCTCTCATCACTACAGTTGATTATGATGCCTACCGACTACATTATCCTACTGGCCATACTCAGAATCCCCTCACTCATACAAAACGCAAAGATGCTTAAACTCTTCCACCTGAAGTATCTGCTCTGCCTCACCTGTAGGGAGAAATCCATTTTTTTCCAAGGCATAACCAAGTCCTCTGTTTCAGTGATGCTGTTTTTCATCCCATGCACCTCACAGTCGGTAGTGAAGCATGGCAGTGCATGCTGGAGGTCACAGTCATTTGAGGCTAAAAGGACAAAATCATCTGTAAAGAACTAGCAAGTAACATCATGTTATCAGACGAGATCATCCCTGTTGTTGTGCCTTTCGACTTTTCCCGGTTAGGGGTCGCCACAGCGGAACTCCGGTCCGCTAATGATTGGTAGTTGATTTTTACATGCCAAGTTACCAGCCCTGATGCACAACCTTCAACGAAGGTACACCCATTCACGCATGTCTCCATGCAGAAGACGCTCTAACTGAGAATCGAACCGAACACCATCTTACTGTGAGGCGACAATGCTACCGCAGCACCACCACAGCGGTATATCATTACACCTTGGAAATTATCCAAATTCTGAACAGGAGGAACAATACACAATCTAGGCAGGGTCCTCTGCCCACCTTGAAATTATTGCTAACAATATGTACTCAGCTCTCATTCTTCAAAAACAATGACTGAATGGCATACATCGGCAGCAGCAGCTCACGGACCCCTAATGCTGTGGAAGAACAAAGACCTGACTACTGTTGCACAGCCAGGAAACAATCTGTACTAGTTTTCCTAAACAAGAATCTCACTTTGTGGAAAAAAGTCACATTTCCGTTATCCCTGGCATGGGGTTCCCCATGAAGACAAAGAAGCATAATCCTTCAATAATTGGAAGCTACTATCCTGTCCCCTTTCTGAAAATAGGACCACTACCCCAATATTGATTGATTAAAACAGTGTTTTAACCACAACCCTCCCTACCATTGTTCAATGCCTTCAACATGGTTTCATCTACTTCTACAGCCTTGCTAAGGTGTAACTGTTTAGCCACTATAATGATCTCTTCGACAACAATGGCTTGAACCCACCAGCAGCTTTTGGCACCTCATCCTCAGGGAAGGGCATGCCTACCAGATTCAAGAATTCTTCAATGTGTTCCTTCTCCCTACTGAAAAGTGACACAAGTCAAGGTTAGTGTATCTTAACCACTTCTGTGGACAGTTTGGATAATGTCATGTCTTCCTGTAAGTCAATGAATGGTGTAGCAGAAACTTTTCAGGTGATCTGAAACTCATTTTTATCACCTTGCCAAACTCCTTCTGCACACAACTTTCTCTCTTTTGACAACCACAGTGTTTGCTTTCCTTGTCTGCTGCTACCTATCAGTTATATCCCAATATCTACCTACTAGTGTTGCATGAAAAGCTTGTTTCTTCATAATGGCATCTCTCTGCAGGGGTTCCCACTAGCAGGTACTGGGGGTTATTACTGTTGGAAACATTGCAGCTTGCCACCACTTTAGTTAATGAGGTCTTGAAAAGATCTGTTCAGATTCTGCATGTATAACTTACCAAGCTACATGTAATAAGTTCTTCCTGAGGTGGGAGTTGAAATTACCTCACAAGAATTGCTGACTAGGTGATCCTAGAACTCTCTCATAATACACTTGGCTTTCCAAGCTCTGTCCAGCTATTGCTCCACCCATGTGACTCCTCTCACCATCAACTGATGTTCAATTGATAGACCAATGCCTCTCTTAACCTGAATGTTCTGAACATATGGATTTAGGTCTGGTAACATTACTACAAAGAGACCCATTGCCATTTACTTTAAAGTGTTGTTGTATTGAGTAAATTTATGAGCATCCTTTGGTAGCATATGGTGTTTGTTATGGACTGTCCATGACAAGCGCAGAGGTCTAGAAATAACTCATCACTCAGGTTTAGCTCAGAAAAGTGTTTTTTTTTTCAGTCATTCCACTCTAAGTATATCCGCCATTATCCACATGAACACTGACATCTCGCAGAAGAACTACAGGATCTGTATGAGGCACCTTATCAAACATTACACATAACCACACAAATAGCTTCCAAGAATGTGGAATAATCTGAATATTTATAAGGTGTATCTACACAAGCAACAGTAAGAGTTTTACCCACTGCAGCTCTTAGTTGCATTGAGTCAGTCATTAATCTGCTGCCGTAAACTTCAAATATACATCTCCTAGTTGGGAACTTGAGTGGATACTTCCACTCGGGGTCTCTCCTGATGGTCAGCAGGGAAGAGATCACACCACTTGAGAAATCTGGATCCAGAACCAGTGCAGTCTGCAGATGTAAAACCTAAATTTAGCTGGTACTTTTCAACCTTCTGCACAAGCTTCATCTCCCAATTTGAGATGTAACATTCCATTGTCCAAGCATCAGTTTCCATTTTCAGGTTCTGGTCCATCTTAATCCATACCACTCTTCTCTGCTATTTGGATGGCATCACACTTAACCTCCATCATTTAGCTTATGCTGTATACAAACAGCAAAGGATTGGGGTGTGAAACTTAGAGGAATATTGCACCTTGATTTATTGATGCACCTTGCTAAGTAAGCCTAAAGGTGGAAGCAGTACTCTAATTTGGCATTACACAGTCAAAGTTAAGAAAACTGCTCTGGTTTCATGTTAGCATTCTAGAATATTCTTCTTATAGCATCTTGAAAATAGAACAGATTAGATTAAGTGACAGAAGAAGAAGAGTCATTACTAGCTTGGATTAAACCAGCTATGCCAGTCGACATCTTGTTAGTCACCCTAAGTAAAGAGTGTGTGTGTGTGTGTGTGTGTGTGTGTGTGTGTGCGCATGTGCGCACATGTTTGTGCATATACATGTGTGCTGCTGGTGAGATTTGGGGATGTCTTTTGGAAACAGACACAGTCATCTATTCACTTACATTCTCTGTTGTTGACAGTGACTACATGAGTGACCTTTAGAACATGTAAGCACTTGCATGCATTTCTTCAGTCTACATATGACAGTGGAGGTGAACAGAATGCAATGCCAACCGTTAACAGTGATGAAGTGGTGTGCTGGTCCTCAGATGACAGTGGTTAGATGAATGGTTATGGAGTGGATGAGGTTAACTTCTCAATTTTTTAGGGGTACATCATGATCTTGGATAAGATTAGAAATTGTTGGGGTGTGGGGGTACATTTGTGCAAATGAAAAATGGTCCCAGAAATTTTTGTAAATCCTTTATTGAGTAGTTATAATTGATTTTATTTAAATAAGTTTTAACCAGGAAGGTAGGTTGATTGAAAGACCATTTTCTGCTACAAAATAGACCAAAGGCAATAAACAAGAAGATGATTAATTAAGCACAGAAAACACAAAAACACAAAAATACAAAAAACATGAGTAAAAGAGTGTTCATAGGTGTGTACTAGGCTAATGGCCCTGGAGCCTTTACAAGCCTAGCCTATAGAAGTGCCCTGGCATTGTGCTGCCCGACGTTAGTTCCCAGTGCTTCTATCAAGTAGAGCCACTGTAGTGATCCCCGGGGTGAACTTTCTATTTCCCATCCACTCATCAAGCTTTCTTTTGAAGGCGGCCAGTGAGGTGCTGTGCTTGACATGTATGGGAAGTCTATTCCAGAGCATGGACAGGCTCTTGATTAAGAACCTGTCCCTCCAGCATGTTCTGTTGATTGTGGTAATGAGGTTGAGGTCTCTGGAGCATGTGGTGCGGAGGGTTTAGGATTTCTTTAGATGTAGCATTTTTAACAGAGCTGGGTCAGACATGGCTTTGTAAGTCAAGCAGAGATCGCCTCTTAGTAGACGATATGGTATAGAGAATAGCTGGAGTTTTTTAAGTCTGTCCATGTAAGACATGTGTTTAAGGCCTAGGATCCTCTTTGTGAGGTACTTTTGTGGCCTTTCCAGCTGTTGCATGTGTCTAGTGAGGTACATGCCAAATGGGGCATCATACTCAATGACTGGCCTAATGAGGAAAGAGTAGAGAGAGATGATGACCTCTTTCTTCCTGGATGCAAAACCCTTGGTAATGAGATGTGCCACATAGAAGGACTTTCTGACCACAGTGGCAATGTAGTGGTCAAAGGAGAGGTTGCTGTCAGCCTGTTTCCCCAGATCTCTTATAACGCCTTAAGTGTTCAGTAGTCTCCCATCAATGTGGTAATAAGTGGGAACTGAGTTTTTCCCAAAGGGGATGACGACATTTTTTTGGCATTAAGCTTAAGGTCATGGTTTCAACACCAGTTATTCGTCTCAGTGAGACCTTTCTGTAGGATGTCTACATCACTTGGGGAGTTAATAATGTCTCCCAGCTTGCAGTCGTCTGTGAACTTGGTCAGCCAGAATCCCTCTGTGTTGGCTTGGACTTCTGAGAAGTAGATGCCAAACAGGAGAGGACCCAAGACCGATCCCTGTGGGACTCCACTTGTTACTGGTCGGCGGTCTGACTTGGAGTCCACTACTTTCACTCTGTGAGTTCTATCTGTGAGCCAATTTGCAACCCACCTAATGATATAGGGGTTGATGCCTAGTTTGGTGAGTTTATCAATAATTCCTGAGTGGGGAATATTATCAAAGGCCTTGGCCAGATTGAGGTAGGCTGTATGAATTGCCTTGCCCTCATCCACAGCTCTGGTGACTGACTCAAAGAAGTCAACCAGGTTGAGCAGACATGATCTATGTTTCACAAAACCAAATTGCATGGGATCTACAGTTTGGAGATTCCCTATATCCTTGTTAATTAGGTACATGATGATGTGCTCCATAACCTTACATATCGGACTCATCAGGCTAATGGGGCGATAATTCCCAGGGTCTGTAGTCACTCCCCCTTTATGGAGAGGGATGACTGTAGCTGTGTGCCATTCGGTAGGGACAAAGCCTGAGATGAGGCTGTGATTGAACAGGGCACACAGATGTGATGCTAGTTCACTTTGTAGCTCATGTACAACACATCCAGGGATATTGTCAGGTCTCATGAAAGCTGTATTCTTGGCCTTGAACAATGCAGCTTTAACTTCTGCTGCAGTAATGCTGGGTGCCTGGCATTCCTCCAGTATTGTGATTGGTCCTTTAGGGAGGGAGAGAGGGGTAAAGTTGGCGCTGAATCTGTCAGCCAGTATATTGGCAATATCTGTTAGCTCAGTATAGAAGGTACCATTGTGCAGTAACTCAGAGCAAGCCTGGATATTGCCATGGAGATTCTTGACATAACTATAGAAGGCTCTGTGGCTGTTTTTAGTGTCTGCCACAATTCTGCCGTCATAGCTCGCTTTAGAGATTTTGATGGGGGATCTCAACTTTTTGTTGAAGCTAATAAGGGAGTTTTTCCAACCTTGGGACTTCACCTTTCTCTGCAACAGATTCTTCCTTCTGTTGTAGAGTTTATTAATGACAGGGGACCACCAGATTGGCTTCCTTTTTTTGGAGGAGAGCATCTTGGTTCTGTTGGGTATGGCTAGTTCCATGCATGTATGTGTATATTCGTACAGTGCATTGGGGTATGATTTGGCAGTCATGCATTTATTTTCCATTGACATGGGCACCATGAAGTTAGCCACCTCTGTTTTTAGGAGTCCAAAGTCAGCTTTGAAGAAATTTTTCATGTTGGTTACCTTTGCAGGGGGTGTGGGTGAGCTGTGGATTTCCATAGTGATTAGTTTGTGGTAGGATCTAACCAGGGAGTAATTGACTATTGGTGTAGAGCAACGGTTGCCCCTGTTAGTAATAACCAGGTTAAGAATGTTGCCTACTCTAGTGGGGGTAAGAATGAGCTGGTCCAGGGCATTGGAATTGATGAATTCCAGGAAGCATTGGGCCAGTGTATTGGTGCATGAGTAGTTTTCCCATTTGATGGAGGGGTAGTTGAAGTCACCTAGTATGAGAGTGTTGGATTGGACCCTAATTGTTTCCAGGGTGTTTAGGAACATGGAGTGAGAGTCTTAGGACATGATTGGGAACCTATAGCAGGCTATGACCTGAATTGCCGTTTTACCCAATGTTAGTTGTACCTGAAGTATCTCAGATGCGTTATGCTGGGCTACTAGTCTGGAGGTGTGCATGTCCTTTATAAATATGGTGACACCACTGCCTTTGGAGCTTTGGTCCATGTTCTGGGGCCAAAAGGTGTGGAATGAGTTATAGCCTGGTGGCACCAGTGTGCTTTCTGCTGCTTTAAACCAGGTCTCCAATACAGCACAAATGTTGATGTTTTCCATTTTGAGGAGTGCTTCGAACAAGTGCATCTTGAGATTTAGACTTCTAGCATTAAGCAGCATGACCCTCAGATTGCATTTATTTATAGCTGTTGTGGTGGTAACTTGGTCTTTGTAATATCGTCTAAAGAAGGCACTATAGGGGTGACAAGAGCCTTAGCCAGTATCCGGAAACCTAGCGGTGACAGATGCAGGCTATCTCTGGCAAAGCATCGAGGACTGTCAATTATGTCATCCCAAGCAGACAGATACTGGATCCCCTTAGAATGACACCAGAAACTTAGTCAGTCAATCATTTTCTGCTTGTACTACGGTATCATTCTGGGTGATGGTAGGATGCTGCTCAGGGCTAGGGTTATACCTGCCTGGGTTACATAGTCCGAGAGCTCCTCCATGTCTCTTTTTATGTAGTCCAGGGAGGTGAATCTCAGGTCATTCACACAAACATGGGCAATGACAGAGTCATACTTGTACTTGTTGTGGAGTGACTTGAGTACATGTGTTATGTATCGGATTCTGGCACCTGATAGACGGCTGACTGTTACCTTCTCCTTATTCAACCTAGTGGGTGGGACATCAGTGCGCCTCACTATTGAGTCATGTATGAGTCACCTATGATTAGTGTATTGGGCAAGCTGTTTTGCCTTAGGGGTTTAGGTTGGGGGCACACTGTGTAGATAAGCCATCTGTCCTGTGGTTTGTGCTGTGTTGTGGTGGTCGAGTGCATTTCTGTCTTGGAGGCCTGTGCTGTTTGGGTAGATTTCTATTGATAGTCTCCACAAAGGTGGGTGTGTGGTTTGTATTTTTATAACAGGGCTGTGATGGTGGGTATTCTGGAGGGCTATGTGTTCCATGTGGTGTGGCGCAGGTGTTGACCTTCTCCTCTTGACCAGCTATTCCGGTCTTGGCTGGAGAGTGCATGGCTTCCAATTTGTTGATATAGGTGCATCTCTCACAAATCTGAGTGTTGGGAGGTAAGAGGAGAGGGTTGTTTGTGTACATCAGGCAGTTGCTACACTGCTTCAGAATGGCCAAGTTCACCGGGTTAATAGGAGAAAGCACAGGAAACTGACCTTTAGACATGCTGGAGGGATGGTCATCATTACTAAGTACTGGAGCTGTTTCCTTAGAGGACGTCTAGTGCTGATAGCACTTGTGTGTGCTACAATAATTGCTACAATAATCCTGATGAAGTGCTACGTAAATAAACTAATTAAAGTGCAGGAGAGAAGAGAGCTAGCAAGCTCTAAGGGAAAGATTGAAAGCAGACTTTCTGGCACCAGGAATGTACTTAAAGTGCAGTGCAAGCTTGGCTGGCATAAGCTGGCATAATCATTAATGCATTTATCTCAAAGACACAAGTTACAGTGTTTGATTCTCACCATTGAGGAGAAATTAACTAGGTTTAAATGGCCTGCAAGGACTGCTACATAGTGCTTACATATAAACATAAACAATGTATTATTAGTGTTCTAAAACAAAGCATGACAGTCCCCCACAAAGACTGGCCCCTTAGCAATGCCCATTATGTCCCATTTGCTCCCCCATATATATTTTACCTTTTTACACTGAGATGAGGATTGGTTAATGTGGGTTAATACAAAATGGAAAGAACATGGCATTTTGTATTCTGTACTCTAAGTTGCAAGATTTCCTGGTTCACTGAGTCATGGAATGCACCCATTTATGCCCATGTGTGCACATTCCAGATTAAAGATCTGACCTGTATTGTCAGCCACTCCCTTAATGGATCGATCAGTTAACAACAGACAGGTGGTGCTGTTGTGGTTGTGAAATATAGCATTACATGGCCACTTCATAATAAATACTTAGTGCAGGAACCTAAAAGCAGGTCATCTTTACATAGTGCACAGAGATTGCAATAGCATATCCACAGAGGGATGCATGCACATCTGTACGTATACACCAGTGTCCATAAATTAAATAACCTCTCCCTTTACCTTCTAGAAGAGGAAATATACACTATTATGAGTAAGCTCTTTGTTATGATACACGTTTCTTAATGTACTTAGTAATAAATGGATCTGGGGTTGGCATTATTGTCCTTGAAACCCACTTTTAGTGATGCAAGCATTTAATATTATGGTTTTTGTATGAATGGTGATGCACAGAATACTTTTTACAGCTGTTTCTAATTATTTGTTAAGGTTTTGACTACTAATTTTTATCCTTCCCTCAAGAACATAGAATTTGTGAAGACCTCTTTAGACAATAAGAATAGCATCTCTGTGCTACCATTGGACCAAAATAGTGAATTAGAAAGCCCCTTTGGGGTTACCTTCAGCTGAGATGCTGTAACAGCAGTGTATAGATAAGTCAGTGGTGTGAAAGGAATTTGTTCATGTTGCCTTCTCTATTAAGAGATCTAGCCTGGTATTCTTTGTGAGATGTGAAGGTGTTCTAACATCTCTATGGACATTTTATTGGGCATCCATTTTTCTTGGGTTAATGATTTGGTCAGACATACATCATGGCTAATGGTGTGAGTGTCTCACCACCTTTGGAGTTGGTGTGAATGACTTGAGATGTACATCCCTGGACTATATGAAGAGAGACATGATTGAGCTGTCAGAGTATGTGCCCCAAGCAGGTATGACCCTAGCCCTAAGCAGCATCCTACCTTCACCAAGAATGATACCACAATACCAACAAAAAATAATTGATTTCACCAATTGGCTTAGTTTCTGGTGTCTTTCCAAGGGGATCCACTATCTGTCTGCCTGGGATGACATGGTTGACAGGCCTCGATGTTTTGCCAGAGATGGCCTCCACTTGTCACCCCTGGGGTTCTGGATCCTGGCCAAGGCTCTTGCCACCCCCATTGTGCCTTTTTTAGGCTATATTCCAAAGACAAATCTTCCAACATAGAAGATCTGTCAGAAAACAAATTGAAGGTCATGCTGCTTAATGCTAGGAACCTTAACCTGAAAATGCACTCACCGGAGGCTCTCCTCACACTGGAAGATGCCGATGTCTGTGCGGTCATGGAAACTTGGTACAGGGCTGCAGAGAGCATCCCTGCCTTATCAGGCTATAACTCATTCCACACTTTCTGACCCCAAAACCAGGTTGGAAAGGCTAAGGGTGGTGGAGTCTCTATCTTCATTAAGGACTGGCACACCTCCAGACTGGTTTGCCAGCATGATGCACTGGAATTACTCCAGGTGCAAGTGACAGTTGGAAAGACACCCATCCATGCTATAGCCAGCTATAGACCCCCCTCCATGACTCTGGACTCCCACTCCTCCTACCTGGACCTTCTTGTCTCCATCAAGGTAGCCCCTAACACCCTGATCCCTGTTGACTTCAACTACCCCACCATAGACTGGGTGAACTATTTCTGCACTAACACACTCACCCAATGATTCCTTGACTTACTCAGTTCTAATGCACTAGACTAGCTTATCTCATTCCCCACAAACAAAGGGAGATAACATTCTGGACTTGGTTCTCACCAGCATGGGTGACCACTGCACCACTCCCATAGTATGATCTTCCCTGGTGAGATCAGATCATCAGTCTGTCTTATTTGAAGTTTATATCCCACCCAAACCCCCCAGCTGTAACAGGCTAAAAAACTTCTAAAAAGATGACCAACAACCTCCTAAGGGAGGGTATCAATAGCTTCACACCACCGCCCCCCTCAGAGATGCAGACAGCTATACTGAACAGTATGCCAATGCAGTATACAAACACCTGTACAACTGCATGGACTCAGCCATACCTAACAGAACTAAAACCTGCTCCTCAAGGAAACACAAACCTGCCTGGTGAACATCCTCTATCAACAGGCTTTACAACAAAAGGAATATATTGTTGTCCAAGGGTAAAAAGAAACCAATTGCAAATTGGAAAAACTCTATCCTTAGCCTCAACAAGCAAATTAGATCACTAGTGAAAACCTCCAAAGCCAATTATAAATTGAAACTAGCCTCTGAAACAAAAGGAAACCAGAAATCCTTCTTCATCTATGTCAGGAACCTCCATGGCAAAGACCAGTTTTATTTCAAATTAGCACTTAAAGGTACCACTTACACTGATCCTGTTAACTTAACCAACCTGCTAGGTGATAGGTTCAGCGCAAACTTCTCCCCCCATCCCCCTCAAAGGCCCATTCAACATCCCCGATACTTGTCCCGCACTTCACATCTCCATGGATCAAGTGTTAAAGGCCTTATCCAAGGCAAATAACACAGCTTCCATGGGACCTGATAGTATCCCAGGCTGCATTCTGTACCATCTCTAGCAAGAACTAGCTTTGTCATTGAGCACCCTATTCAACCACAGCCTAATTACAGGTTTCATTCCAGTAGAGTGGAAAACTGCCATTGTCATCCCCTTGCACAAAGGTGGTGCCACTACTGACCAGGGAAACTATCACCTCATTAGCTTGACAAGTCTGATCTGTAAAGCCACGGAGCATATTATTATGGATCTCATAAACAAGGACATATACAATCTCCAGGCACTTGACTTCACCCAGTTCAGATTCATCAGGGGCAGATCTTGCCTGTTGAACCTGGTTGACTTCTTTGAGACTGTCACCAAGACATTGGATGAGGGGAAAGTCAGTACATACAGCTTACCTTGACTTGGCCAAGGCCTTTGACACAATCACCCACTCAGGCATCATCGAAAAACTAACTCAGCTTGGAGTAAATCCCTATCTCTTCAGGTGGGTGGCCAGCTGGCTCACCAATAGGGCTCACAAGGTCAAAATAGTTGTCACCACCTCTGACAGCTGATCTGTCACTAATGGTGTTCCCCAGAGATCTGTCCTGGGACCCCTACTGTTTGGCATCTACTTCTCAGAGGTCCAGGCAAAGACAAAGTGCCTGTGGTTGACCAAGTTGGATGACTATAAGTTGGGTGCTGTCATTGACTCCTCAAATGATGTTAGCATACTGCAAGAGGGTCTCACACCAACAAATGACTGGTGCCAAAGTCATGGCCTTAAGTTAAATGCAAAAACATGTATTATTATACCATTCGGCAAAAACACATCCCCTACTGATTACCATATCAACAGCAACCCCCTTAACACACAACCTGTGGTGAGACACCTGGGTACTCAGATTGACAACAATGTCACATTTGCCCATCATGTAGCAGCAGTGGTCAGAAAAGTCTTTTACTTGGTTCATCTCTTAAGTAAAGGGATTGCATCCAGAAAAAAAAGGGGTTATTACCTCTTTAGACTCCTCCCTCATTAGGCCTATAATTGAGTATAATACCCTGTTTGATATGTACTTCTCCAAATACCTGCACCAAGTGGAAAGGCCACAGAAATACCTCACAAAAAGACTCCATGGCCTCCAACACCTGGTGGACAGGCTCAAATCACTATCACTCTACTTGGTATCGTACAGATTGCCCAGAGGTGATCTGTGCCTCACCTACAAGGCAATATCAGACACTGCCCTACTAGAGCTGCTCCATATCCATAAGTTTAACTCCTCATGCATTACCTACTTGAAAGACCTAAATCTAATATGTGACATCAACAAAACCTGCTGGAGAGACAGGTTTGTCTCCCAGAGGCTGCACCATCTCTGGAATAGACTTCCCATACATGTTAAACACAGGACCTTGCTGACCCTCTTCAAGCGTACCCTTGATGAGTGGATGAAAAACCACAAATTTGGCTCAGGGGTTCGACCTTTCTCCCTCATTGACAAGGGCAACAGGTGCAGGCTGACGTTTCTTTTTTGGGGATAAACACTTGGCTAGGCTTGTAAGGGCCCCTGGGCCATTAGCCTAGTAACCTCCTATGATCCTATGAACAGTGACTGTAGAGTATAGCATACGCCATACCAACATCACTTATTAGTGGTCCAGTCCTTGAAACACTCTGTCCCATTTACTATTTATCAGTTATGTAGCCTCTGGCCAGCAATTGCAGTCCTTTGATAAAGCTTCTTACAGGTCTCTCATTCATATCTTGAAACTGTGTGCCATTTGCACTTATAAGAAACCATCTGGTCATAGGACTTTCAAAGTAATTGAATTTTGTGACCATTTACACCTTGCCAGTAACCAGTTTCAGGCCATATTCTGTTGTTCTAGGTGGGCTAGATCAATCAAGTCCTGGATAAATTTGTGGATATACATCCAGTTTGAAAGATGAGAGTGTATAACACTGCTTAATTTGTCAGAGCAGTGTTTTCTAGAGATAAGGGAGTCACTAAATGATAACTATAGGAGTAGGATTTAATGAATATGAAACTCCACACTGACAGTGAACACTGATAAGGCTGAACACCAAAACTGTGAGGTCAGGATCTTAACCACAGAGCCAAGTCCAGTCTGAGTGCGGATTTTTGCATGTGAATAACATTGATGACTCAGTGTTTGTGGCTGCACATGTAGCAATGTAGTAAGTAAAAATAAAAAAAAAATACGCATTTTGTTTTACAGGAATTTACCTTCTAGGATCATAGGTGTAATTGTTTTCTTGAATGACTGTATAAGTCATTTAGCCAGCCCATTTATGATTGAGTGATGAGATACAGACTTGTAGTGTTTATTGCCATTTTGCCTCATAAGTGTTTTGAACTCTTCTTTACAGAACAATAAACCAGTATCTAACAATTTGCTGCTGTAGCTTACATCTTGCATGCAATGTTCTTAACAGATATTGTTTCGAAATTCATTGTCACCATGCATATGACTTTGAGACACTCCTGAGTGTTCACCCACTGGAACTTTTAACAGACTATTTAAAAGGACCTGCAAGTCAGTATGAAAACCTTTCCTTGGTGTAGAGGACCTTTCCCAACAATGGTAGGGTGATGGCACTGGTGAATTTTGGGGGATTTGGCCTCTAGTGCATCAATGTAACTGACTTTTGCTGCTCTTCATGAATGCTGTTTATTACTCTGGTATGTAGCTTGACTGGAATTACCACTCTGGGGCAAAATAATAAAGTTCCATGACTTAAGCTGGCTTTTCCTTGTAGGAAAGTCAAGGTACAGCAACCAGCCACTAATAGGCAATTCTTTTGAAAGTAATCTGTGCACATTATAGAACACTAGATCATTCCTTTTTTATGCATCCATTGAATGCATGGCCAGAGCCACAGCTAGCTTATCCAGTGTCCAATGCCACTTCACCTAATCCAACAAAAAACAGGTACTCCCCAATCTAATGCTCCGTTTCTCACCTAAGGAGTACCAGATCCATTTATGCCCAACCTCGACTGTAAGTCAAAGAGTAAAAAAAAAAATAAATAATAATAAAAAAAGGCAGCTTAGTGCAAACGGCTCAGTCCTGAATTCAGAAAATAAATCTTGTTACTGCACTACATCAACCCTATGCTATGAGATCTTGTATTCAGTGTGATTTGAGTGACCCCTCCCCCATTAAGAACAGTGACCGATATTGTCATGAGTCTGCTCTTATCATGACTACCTCTTTCCTTGAGTTAAACCTCACTATCAAAGGATGGTTATCTTGAACTAGCATAACTTTCTGACATTTACGTATCGGTTAAACATTTTCACTCCCCAGAACAGGGTATGAGCTTCTTTATATCGCTGGGCCTAGCTATTTTCTTCTTTGTTCAACAACCATAAAGCAAATGCAGTGAGGTTTCTCTGTACCACCATGGAACCAATAGAACAGCACTAATTTCATGTGATGCTACATCACATGCCTGCCTAAAAGGCAAAGATGAATCAAATGAGACAAGCATTTCCTACAATGTGATCATTTTCATCATTGTCTTGAAGGCCTGTGAGTCCTCATTCAATTTCAGTACCAATCTACTCTACAGTAGTGCAGTTTAAAGAATGCAGTATGATGGAAAGGTCTGGGCAAAACGTGAAGTAATAGTGAAGTAATAGTTTACAAATCCTGTTACCTCAAATACAACACATTTTGAGACATGGTCACCTCTAGCACAGTCTCCATCATATCTTATGACTGGCATGAACACTTCTAGTAAATCTCATGCCCACAATGCAAAATGTCACCATTGTCAAATACACACTTTTCTATATTTATATTAATGACGTAGTCTGTCTAATTGGCTATGATTTCCTGTAAGTTACCCAGGTACTCTTCATTTTTCATCCCTGTTATCAAGGTAACATCTCAAGAGTACTGAGTATTAGGAATTTTTTTGGCCTTCTGGCTTCATTGTCATGTTGCAGCTGCAGACACTGCTCTAAATACTGAAATAATAATTTATGCTTATACTCAATAGGAACTTCTCCTAAGGCTTTTCATTTCCATTTGTAAATATATCTATGTAATGTCAGTTTTTGTATATGGCCCTCAGATAAGCATGCAAAGATACTTTTGGTTCTAAGCAAGAGATACTGTGAATGTCCTTATAAATGAGTTAATGGCAGCTTTGAAATCTCTGCAGAAATGAACATCCCCTTCTTAGGTAATGACACTATGGGTCTAACCCATTCACTCTGCTTCACTTTGGAAAACTTCACACTTCTCATCCTATGTAGTTTCATTTCTACCCTTAGATACTATGAGAAACTATCCTTATATTACTAAGTGCCAGGCTATCATTGCTTCTAGTGCAGTCTTTGCTTTTATGGCCTTCAGTATTACCCTCTACTCGAACAATACTTAAAATCTATCAGTAACCATGACTGCTTATCAGTTAAAACAAGCTTGCTATTTTCCAAGGTTGCCACCTGTAGCTTCTTCACAGAATGCAAATTCAATGTGATTTAAAAATATCTACTCTGTACCAAACAGTGCTGGTACTCCTATGTCACACACACGAAACTCCAGTTTCAAAGTTATGGCACAGAAATAGTTATTGTGTTCACTGGAGAGGAGTCTCTCCTGTATAGCTCTGGAATAACACTTTAAACTTGTTCAGTGGTAAATGTGAAAATAATTTATCATACTCTTGTTTAGAACTCCTACATAAAGTAATTTCTGTACCATTTCCATTTAAGCTTCAGTTCTGCAAATTCTGAAGTGATCAATATCATTTCTCTATCAGTTTTGTCTGTGCTATATATTAGCTCTGGCACATCACTTTATAAGATTCATATTCTTTGTCTGCGTTCTTTTGTCCGACACTTCATTTCTTTCATCCATCATCTTGTTCGTACTTTGTGTTTTCTGCCATCCTGCATCATCTGCTTGCCAGTTAATTGTTTTGTGCCATTTTCACTGGCATATTCACAACATGGTCTTTCTTATGACATCTTCCACAGGCTTTTTCTTTAGACCAACATGTGTGAGCTATACATGATATTCTACCACAGTGACAACATGCTTGGTTTGAAGAAGACCTAATAAATATTTTGTTGACAGCACACTCAGCCACATATCATTCTAATGTTTCTTCCCTTCCTTTTTTCCAAAGCTACTGCTATGTTTAATAATTGTTCAAGTTTCAAACCCTCCTTCTTAGGACACTGTTTCTTTTTTATAAATGTTTTTCAATACAGACTGAACAAATCTATAGCATTCAGACATTTTAAAGTTGTGTTCACAGTCAACCACATTAATTTTTGTTACTGTTTAGGCCTTTATGTTATACCTAAAGCAGTGTGTAATCACTTCCATATACATGACACACATTACCTGCTTTTACCCCCCCCAAGACAACTATTAAGTCTTTTTCTTTCAAGCATAAGTTTTATTCATTTGAACAAACATAAATTATTTAAAATACTTCCATACAGTAACTAATGTATAAAGAATGATTTGTTTCACTTTTACAATTTTAACTCAAAGAAATTCACTGTTTTCTTTTAGCATTCATAGGTTCATAGGTTCATAGGTTGGTACTAGGCTATCAGCCCTAGGGCCTATACAAGCCTAATCATAACAATTCCCTGGCTATTTCTTCCCACACTATTTACGTCCCTGGACCCCTGTCTAGCAGGGCGACTGACATGATCCCCAGGGGGGGAATTTCCTTTCTCCCATCCAATCGTCAATGTTCCTTTTGAAGAGGGCGAAAAAGGCGCTCTGCTTGGCATGTATGGGCAATCTATTCCAGAGTCTGGGGAGTCTCTGGGTCAGGAACCTATCACTCCAACATGTTTTGTTTATTGTGATGACAAGGTTTAGATCCCTGGAGCATGTGGCTCTGAGGGATTGGGATTTCTTTAAGTGTAGCATGTCCAACAGCTTTGGGTTTGACATGGTCTTGTATGTTAAGCAGAGATCGCCTCTGAGTAGATGATATGCGATAGAGTATAGTTGGATTTTTTTAAGGCAGTTAGCATAGGGCATCTGTTTTAGGCCTGTGATTCTTTTAATGAGGTATTTCTGTGCAGATGTCTTGAGAGGTACATACCAAATGGGGTGTTGTATTCTATAATGGGTCTAATGAGGGATGAGTACAGTGGGACAATGACCTCCTTTTTTCTGGATGAAAAGCCCTTAGTGATGAGGTGTGCCACATAGAAGGATTTCCTGACTGTTGTGGCGATGTGGTTATCGAAGGTGAGACCTCTGTCCACCTGTGTCCCTAAGTCTCTTATCACACTTTCGGTGTTTAGTGTACTGCCACCTATGTAGTAATTCATGGGTACATGTCTTTTCCCAAAGGGGAAAACTATACATTTCTTGGCATTGAGCTTGAGCCCATGGCTCTGGCACTAATCAACTGTTTATGGAAGGTCCTTTTGTAGAGTATCCACATCATTTGGGGAATCAATAATGGCTCCCAGTTTGACATCATCTGCAAACTTTGTTAGCCAGAGTCCCTTAGTGTAGGCCTGTACTTCAGAGAAGTAGATGCCAAACAAGAGCATTCGCAAGTCTGAACCCTGAGGTACTCCACTTGTCACTTGTCTGGAGCTGGATTTGGAGTCGGCTACTTTTACAGTGTGGGTTCTGTCAGTAAGCCAGTTGGCAACCCATCAAGTGACGTAGTTGCTATTTGCCCCTTTTTAATGCAAAAATACTTATTATAATTCTCCCTACAACTGCACCCAGCCCCCATTAATTATTTGTTCTAACTCCCGAGATTGCAGCATAGTGGGGAAAAGGCATATTCCCTGATCTTCACTATACAGCAATCTGAAAAAGCAAATAATTTTCAATCAGCTGACTTTCAATCAGCTATACCGCCTTTTTTACTTGGTGATGAAAAGACACATTGATGAATGGTAGTGCACCTATATGTGTGTGTGTGTGTGTGTGTGTGTGTGTGTGTGTGTGTGTGTGTGTGTGTGTGTGTGTGTGTGTGTATATATATATATATATATATACATACACACACACACACACACACACATATATACATATATATATATATATATAAATATATATATATGGTTTACTATCAAAAGCTTGAAATACACTTTATCAAATGGCAGTTGATGGAAAGTACAGTTTCTAAGATGCAGAATGCCAAACTAGAATACTATGAATTCATAATAATGAATGTAATGTGTGATTCATTATTATGAATTTGGCACTGTGATTAGAGATCATGGTACAGTGAGGATCAAGGAATGGGAGGTGTGGGTGGCCTAGCCCCCCCATGTAGTTTGGTTTTACTGAACAGTATAAAACCAAAAGCAGAGAATACAAAATCAAACTAGGTGGGGGTCTACACCCCTCACACCCCCACCCAATGTGAGGGGGATGTGTCCCTCACCCCCCTAACTATATATATTAACTCCAGAGTCACACTACAGTGTGGAAACGGACATATTCCTTTTACTTGCCTTACAGTGCTCTATACACTGCCAGTACTAATCGTCAGGGAAATGAGTTTTAGAAGAAGTGAACTTTAGGAGAAGTGAAGAGTCAGTCATTTGGTCTCAGTCAAATGAGCTTTAGGGGGAGTGAAGGTAACCCATATATACACACACACATATATATATATATATATATATATATATATACACACACACACATATATATATATATATATATATATATATATATATATATATATATATATATATATATATAAGAGATTGTGTGTAAACTGCTTAATAGTGCCACGTTCAGACAAGAGGTCCATATGAAATTTATTGTGTAGCAGTCACTTCAGCCATGAATAAGTATGTTTTATAAATTTTGCAATTGCTTTTGAAAATTTAGTTGACAGTAATATTGATAATGTACATTATCTTTAAACTAACCACAAAAAAATCACTGCATAAGCCATTTTATTTTATAAACTGCTTCTTAACATCTTTTTTGTTATGTATATACTTGTATATATTTCCCTTTTTCTTAATATTTTACTGATGCAGGCATCAATGTATCAGTCAGTCAGCAAATATAAGGCTTTTAGCCTGTCATATCATAACTTTCTTTTCACCATTTTTATGCACATTCTGATACTTTCATTAATCATAGACAGTTCTCACATGCATGAGACAGCCTTATTTCCAATGTGTTATATATTTTTAAACCACAGTCTGACCCTGCTACTATATAAAGAATGACAGAACCAGATTTTTGCCACTTGTTGCATTCACTTAATCTTCAAGAATAACAATGACACACCAACAGGGATGCATAATTTAAGAGTTCTGCTTTTAAACAAAATGCAGTTAGAATAACAGTATGCAAACCAAGTAGTTTATCATTAAAATAAACAATCAATGCAATTGTTAAATTTTTATTGTTTAATTAAAGGTTTGCTGATAAAACTTCATTAGCCATGGTGAACAACTTCTTAAAAGCAGTGATATGTTGTAACATATCATTTCAACTTATTTAAGAAACTACAGATTAAGCTGTGGTGGTGCAGCGGTTAGTGTTGTCGCTTCACAGCAAGTGGTTCTCCCGTTCGATTCTCAGCTGGAGTGCCTTCTGTGTGGAGTCTGCATGTCCTCCCCACGGACAAGTGACATTAAAGACATGCAGGTAGGTGCGAGCGTGAATGGGCGTGCTTTCGTTGAAGGTTGGGTGTCGGGCTGGCAACTTGGCACCGTAAAAATCCACTGCCAATAATGAGGAGACCGGAATTCCGCTCTGGCGATCCCTAACCAGGAAAAGCCGAAAGTCAGATTATGGTATAAATACAAATAAATCAGATTGCATTACTTCATACCATAGGAGAAATGGCTTCTCTATTCCTCAATGTGCATAAGCAGAATGAAATACCATCAGGAAAACTTGGGGCAGAGGGTTGTGGAAGGGCACACCTGCAAAAAAGTTTAGTTTCTGTTTTTCCTCTGAAGGAGGTTACAGTCAGTTGTTTTTGTTCAGTTATAATTGGTCCAGATGTGACTTGATGATTGATTAGCTTCTGTAATTTCAGGGCTGTGACCAGAATGGGTCCACCTTAATAAGTCCATTTCTCTCCAAAAAAACTCAGAACAAGAATGTGTAGGTACCCAGTCCAAATCAATTGCAAATCTTGGCAAACACCAAAAACAATCGACTGATCCCCACTTTTGAACTGTGGATCAGTCCACTACCCTGTTTAGCAAAGTGAAATAAATAAATAAAATTATAAAAACTTTACTAAATAATATAATTTTCACTTTTATGAGGATCAGCTACTTATAATTCTATAGAAATGGTAAAAGGCTCTTTTTAACAAAGAAATCCGACCAAACCAGAGAGCAAAACTGGCTAAGAGCAATAGCAAATAAAAATCTGTTCAGGAAAATTGCATAAATCTATTTCCATTTGTTTGCAGCTAGATCAGTTTTGCTTACAAAAATCTCCATAAACTTAAGTAGCTGATAATAAATGCATATTATGATGAGGTCCAAAAAAAAACCCCACATTGGGTAACCTCTCATGGTGTCTCTGTCCTGTTTATTCCGATTCACATTTAATATACTATGTCAGTTGACTTATTTTGAGTTAAGAGATTCACCATACAAATAAAGTTTCATTTAACTTTCTCACTTTCTCACTTAGTTTGACAAACTTCACTGAACTACTGAGGATTATCTGCTTTGTTTTAGAAGAAGTATTTAGTGTTATTCCTTAGTCCTTATTGCAGTTCATATGTTAGTACTAGGCTAACTGCCCTTGTGAGCTATTTTAAGCCTAGCCAATTATCTCTTGTGAGACTTGAACCCTGTGCATTGTGTTTGCAAGGCAAACACCTTAACCATTAGGCTACCCTCCCACCCCCAGTTCAGAAAGACGTTTCAATATTTGCATCCCAGTTTTTAATATTGTGATAAATAAGTTTAAGAAAATCATTGTTAGTGTGCTTGAATGCAGGCTTAGTGTTTTTAACATTCTGCTTTGCTCATGGTATCTACCAATGAATTCCAGAAGGAAATTTTTGATAGCTTACTAGAAAGACTGACAAATTTTGCATGAGGCTAGCACAACCCATTTTTGAATCTTAGCCTTCAGTGGTTCAAAGACCGGTGGCATAGTGACTTGGTGGTTAAGGTTATTCCTTCACATCCCTGGGTTCTAAGGTTCAAGCCTAATCTCTGGCCACTGCCTCTTTAAGGTCTACATATCTTCCTTACGTCAGTATGGGTTCTGTCTGGATACATTGGTTTCCTACCTTCTATTAAAACATGCTATCCGTATACACATTACATTTACTGTTGCCCTTGCAGTCTGGGACATGGTTGAAAAGGTCTACAGATAAACACTCTACCTACCTTGTGAATAAATCCATTAAAAAGAAGGTAGGTGCTGCTGTAGCCTTCTTCAGTGCAGAGACAGTACTCTTTAACATGCTTTGTGTCTATATCACTCAATCACTGTCTGGAAAATCGGCTAGCAGCAGCAGTCACTAGATGTTGTACACAGTATAGGTAAAAGCTATACTGAAGCATTCCTCTTTTTAGGTTCATGGGTACTTACTAAGCTAATGATCTGTGAGGATCTTAAGAAGCCTAACCTTACATTTCCATGGTAGTTTCTAGCCCTTAAAATTTCTACATGAATAACAGAGACAGGCTGAACCAGGATATGTTGAGCATTTACATGTTTTTCTATCCATGAGGGACAGGGATGATAAACCAGGGTTAAATTTTCAGTTTTCCATCTAGTCATTCCATTTATGTTTATATAGGGTATGTTTTATGTGGAGTAGAAGATCGTTACACATAAGTGGTTTTCTCTATGATATATACCTATCCCTCTAACATGTTTTGTTTCTTTTGCAAAATAGATTGAGATCCCTTGAGTGGATGTTTACAATACCAGTGGAGTTACAAATGTGTAACAGGTCTGATAGAATAGGGTCTGTTGAAGTTCTATACAAGCAAGGCTCTGAGACAGTCAGCATAATTTGTTTATCATTTAGGCCTTTGATTTTTTTTACTGAGAAAGCATTGCAATAATTTTTTGTGACAAGTGTTTGGATACATACATACCAAAAAGGACTTTATTCTCATTGACTGGCCTAATGAGTGCCAAGTACATTGGAGCACTTACCTGGACAGAATACCTTAAGATATAAGCTGTATGATGAAAGGTCTTCCTTACAAAAGTGGATATGTGGTGATCGAAGGACAGTTCATTGTTGTCATTGGCTCCCTGATCCTTAACTATGGGATCAATTTTCAGGGGTGTGTTGTCTATGTGATAATTTTAAGGGGAGTCCTACTTCATATCAGGTACCACAGGTACAGAATGGGCAGCACGTTGTTAACAGATGTGTGAACAGGTAAAAGTGATTGACACATGAATATTCACTAGCGCTGTGTCGCTAAGTCTTGCAAAGCCACTACTCCACTGAACAGATACACTTTATATTACATTACATTTGTCTGACTGCAGAAGGATGCTATAAACCTTTCTAGTCTGCCCTTTTAAGTTTGTTTAACATTGCACCTCCTCTCCATTGCTACCTTTCCCTATACCCTCTTTCCACCTACTCCATACCCTTTTGAATGTTATGAGGATTCCCTAATTGCAACTATTTCCAGTAATTCATTCCATGACTTTCCAGGAATTCATTCCATTACTTCACAACCCTCTGTGTGAAAAACTGCTTTCAAAGATCCAGGAAGTAGTTAGCCCCTGCTCTCTCCTGCCTGAGTCCCTTCCTTCTCCCACTATTCTTCCTGTTCAAAATCCTGACATGATCTTGTGCAACAGTATCATGTCCCATCTGTCTTTTCATGCTAGTCTGAAGGGAAAGGACCTCTAATGCCTCTAGTATCTGTTCAGATCCCTCATCTTCCAACTCACTTATCTTTCTGTTGGGGATCCTCTGGATTCTTTCTTGCAGCATGATTTCCTTTTCCTTGAATAGTATTTACCTTCTTTTCCTTATTGCATAGTTTACATGTTGGATATGCATAATTAACGTACATTTTCACCTAGCACAAAACTGTTCAGTGTGAATTCAGTATGGGGTAATTACCTTATTAAATACCAAACTTACATATCTCTGCCTAATTTAAAAGTGAGAGATTTGTCAAGTAGATTCATTTTTTAGCATGCAATGCAAACTAAAATGCATTTCCTTAGCTGCTTTATTTAAAAAAAAATCAAGGAGGTACTGGTATTGCAGATTTTTGCAATTAAACAACTTTGCATAAAAATACATGGAAATATTTAATGTGACAAAACAGGAATATATAACCTTATTTTTTTTTAAATCAGAAATGTATTTTAACAGTGTAAAATAACTCATCATGACAAGCTCTTCATTTCTCATCTTTTAAAAATTAAATCATTTTAGAAATTAATAGTGTGTATTATAATTAATTTGTGCTCTAAGCTAGAATTAGTTCTGAAGAAAGAAAGGAATCCATCCAGAAACACTAGCAATTATTTTCACTACAAACAGAGTAACTAATGTAAATCTTGACAGAAAAACCCAGTGGAAATGGATTTAAATGAGTACAGAAATTAAACATCACTGAAACAAATCACTAAAACTACATACATATACTCTGAAATTAAAATTCTCAAGGCTCAATACCTTGTGCCTAGTTATTTATCTGCACCACAGTTAATCACAACTTGAAGGTCAATTATATCCCACTATTACAAAATGGCAGAAATATTACATTGATAAGAGGCAGATCTAGTCATCACTGTCAGAGAACTGCTACCAGCCACAGATAACCTCAATAGCTCATTTAAACTGCCTCTCATGGTTTGTTAAACTGCAAGTGAATCTTATTTGTGAAGCTTCTTTTTTGTCTCTCTGTCCTGATCTGCACACCAAGAGAATGTCTGATAAGTGGGAACATTTCTTAGCTGAGATACTTTCTCTGTGTGTGTCCTGCTAATCATTGTCTGTATACTAAGGCTCAGTAATGACATGGATAGACACCCTCATTTTTAAGGCACAGAAAATAATTGGTGGGATTAGCGTTAGAGAGAAGACTCATTATATCTGTCTATCCCAGCTGTGATAGTTTGGGACAAGTGTATCTCTCAGCCCCCACTCCCTGCACATTGTTATATTAGATTTTTCATGATGCAATGGCACACATGATCTGTAACACAAATGGCACCAACCCATTACCCTATTGAGGTAGCCGTGGCTTGTATTTCATTAATGACTGTAACTTTGAGAGAAAATACTATCAGTTTATGCTGAAGAAGTTGCAGTTTTTAAAATCTGATATTCTTTTCACACAGCTGTTGATCCAAAAGAAGCTCATATTAGTTTTGTTTCCTTATTTATTTAATTATGTAGTTTGTTGGCCAGCTATATCCAGCTGGGTGGCGGCCACTGGCCATGGTTTCCTGGACAGAAAAGCAACAAAAATAAGTTGTAGGATCACAAGAAAAGAATTATCATGTATGAAAACTATCTTTGTCATCACACTCACCCTAATGCCTTTTTTTCCTCACCAGTGGTTGACCAATACGCTTTCTCACTGACCGAGTACCTTTGCCTACTAATCCTACCCGGGTAGATCCCTGGAGTTCTCTTCAATGGGAGGGTCTACCTTCAGGGAGAAGCCCTGGTCTGAGAAGGCCCACTTTCCTCATTCAGGCTTTACAGGATAGATTCCCTGCTGGAAAAACAGATCAGATGGGCTCAGCAGGTGAGTCATCATCTGCCCAGTGAGTAACTTTTCTTCCAGCCTAATACCCCCTCCTTCTCATCATGCTGACACCATCACTATAGACAGAAATCACTAAGAAAGGTGTGTGTGTGTGTGTGTGTGTGTGTGTGTGTGTGTGTGTGTGTGTGTGTGTGTGTGTGTGTGTGTGTGTGTGTGTGTGTGTCCATCCTACCCCTGGCCATAGAATGTATGTGCCAGATCAGCTCCCTCTACCCCCCCCCCTCCCAGCCTGGCATCAATACTTCTTATTCCCAGTCTCGACCAGGTCTAATAAACTGATGCCCACCCCTGTCTCTCCTCCCAGAAAATGTATGCCCATTCCTGCTGTTGCTCTGTCAGCTGCCGCAGGGCACTACTCAAGGTCATCCAGTCCTTAGTCGGGGCTTTACACCACTGTTGTTACTGTCGAGAAGTAACATGGTAAATGGCATACACTAACACTGCAAATGTATAACAAAACACATAATGTAGATGGAGATAGAGTCATTAAGACTTGGAGGTTTAGTTCACTGGTTAATACTAGGTTATCAGTCTGCAGACTATTACAAGCTTAGCCAACAACCAAAGGTCAGAATCAAACACTATATCATTGTCTGTGAGGTAAAGACCTTAAGCATTATGCCAACCCTCCCCCTTTACAGAGGGAAGATACATTAGCACTCTGCTTGAGTCTAATTTCTAGCTATAGAATTTTTCCCAGTTACCAACCCTCCAGGGAGCAATTCATGGGTGGGGATGAGAAGGACATCATGCCCTCCCACTTCTCAAGGTAAGACTAATGAACCCGTGCCACAGTGACGTGATTCTGTCACACACCAGGGTGTGCAACACAGGGCCAGTCAGCCATGCCTCATGGTGGTGGTCAACCCAAGTGTAAAAGGTTCACACTCTCTACCACTTGGCATAATGGTTAAGTTCTTTACCCCACATATACAAAGTACAGTGTTTGATTCTGACCTCTGGTTATTGGTTAGGCTTGCAATAATCTGCTGACTGATAGGCTAGTATTTATCTATGAGCTATATGGACTGTGCACATTCTAGTAACAACTGAAATTAATAATGCCCCATCACCAGCACTCAGTTTTCAAATAAATCAGCTTACCCAGGAGACTGACAATTGCATTATTTGTTATAATACTGAAGGAGTGAGAACTGACTCACTGACCTGCTGTAAAGGTAATCCCACAGCAGCACTGAATGGATTTCTGGGGGCAGTGAGGAAGTATATTTTTGTAAAGCAAATGAGAGTGTTCAAACCTAATTTGGTAGCGTTGAAAATGTAAACAGTTGGTGATATCACTGTTAAATGCAGACTTGGCTCTAAGGGCCTGTTGATGGGGTGATCTGAAAACTTTTCTCAGTGATGATGTAAGCTTTAAGAAGGAGCATGTCATGTATATTAATATAGATGTCATAATACAAATATGGTGCAAATGTTCACTTAGGTATAAAGACAGACTGATATTTAGCACCAATTATAATGCAGGATTATTTACAGTTACCTTACTGCATACTGTAATAAGCTATCATCAGCCTAAGTAAAGTAACTTGAACGTGGAAAACTTGTAACACAGTTACAGTATGCTCATTAACCAATTACAGTAACATGCTAGGGAATGCAGAAATTGAACATTCTGAAATAATTAATAACATCCACTCAGATTTAGGTCATTTGTGACTGTTAATATATACACACAAATGGCTGCTGAACTTTTGCTGTGAAAGTCATTCATAGCAGGCAAAGAATTGTCCAGTCTTTATTATTTTTAAAGCAAGTTCTGAAATCAGCAAAGGCCTATTTGGCCCCCGCTGTAAGCAAGGTGGAGCTACCACATGTATGGAATAGTAGCACAAAAATGGATTATTGCCATTTTAGTTTCAAAGAGTGGGTGCGTTGGGGGGGTGCCTACAATGCTGAATTGTTCTTCTGCCTTAGGCCAATGATAATATGATGAAACACTAAGTTGTCTGCATGTAGCATGCATGGAGTCCGTGCTCTTTCAGAATAAGTCATTTTTAATAAATGTGGCAAATGAGAGGGGGTTATCTACCAACTTTTATTTTACCCCTTTAAAGCTATACTTCAAAGATGAAAGGTTTTTTGGTTTATATCCTTTTGTGTCTCCCTCCAAGGTAACAGCTTAGGACTCCCATGACACACCTCCCTCCAATGGCCACACCTTGTATGTTAGTTGCAAGTAAGAAGTGATAACTTCTGGCCCTTTCCCTTACGATCATTTTCGTACATAAAGCCGCAGCTATCACTATGCAAGTAATTTCTCTTAAGGCATACGGACCATTCTGTCATGATCCACCCTCCTCTGGGCATACATGTTAAGCACAGCACATATTAGTTTATCAGTATGTACATATATATGTAAGTATGTATGTTTTGATTACCAGGTTGCTCAAATCAGTTGTGGCACATTTTCAGTGGAAGTCCAGGGAGAAAAGCTCCGCAGCCAAACTACAAAATATTCAACATATAAATATTAAATATTAGAGGTATTTGTCAGTAATTGATACATATACACAACAGCAAAAAAGTACAAGGTGAGTGATACAATTCAGATATAATGTAGCAATTTCTGACATATTTAAAACATGAATTGCTTATATAGGTTAGTACACAGCATTGTGTGATAAACTCACTGCTATTTTTTTATTTTTATTTGTTAGAAAGTCTAATATACCATTGTATAGGTATATTAAAATTGAGATGATTAATGTGTAATGGGCCATGTTACATAGTGAGAAGAATATTTTTGAAGGGTATGATGTTATGGTACAATGTGTGGGATGACGGTATACAGGATTAAAATGTGTTTTATTATGGGTGATAACTGTTATGAATATCAGTGATAGAACGTGAGAATGTCTGAAGAGAAAGAGTTGCTGATATGAATTAAAGCTATATATGCAATGTCCATATTTAGAATTAAACTGTTTTAGGACTGAATTTGTCAAGAAAATATTTCAATTGCAGAAAGTATTAAGTGAATATCACATATTATTATTATCAGTATTATTTATTATTATTCATTAAAAATTGTTTCCTGAAGTTAATTATAATAATACAGTCTTGAATTCACTTTTAAAGGATATGTTTATTAACTCAGTGATGAATTGTGGAAATGCATTTCAGATGCTGACAAAGAGATATAGAGCGAGTCATAAAAACACAATAACAAAGAACACACACAAACACACAAATGCACACGCGCGCGCACACACACACACATGCACACACGCTTTAACATGATACTTTTCCAATGAGAAGCTACTTAACTATGAAACTGAAGCACCCAGAAAACAAAATGGTAATGCTGGAAAGCATTACTTCCAAATATACATGACAGAACATAGCATTATAACTAATTTATGAAAAAAAAGCAAAAATATGACAAAAGTTGTAACTAATCCTGGCCCTGCTTAGCTTTTCACATCACAACTAGTAGGTCCATTTGGGCTGCTATGGACACACTGCTAGCCGTTATCAAGTATGAAAATGGGTGGAACCAAGAACCTAGTACAAATGAGGTTCTGCTATTAGCTGGGCTACTATAGAAAAATAAACAGCTCAAAGACAGAGCACAGGAAAGCGATGAGCCACAAGGCAAAGATTCAAAGAAATCTGCATTCAAATATTCTGTGAGTACTATGCAAAAACATTCTGTTTTCGAACTTAACTTTACAGCATTGCACTATATGTTTATTTTAGTTAACCAGGTAATGTTTACTGTGCAGAGAGGTCTGCTTTATGGTCAGCCCAGGAATGACAACAGCAGGTTATGGCCATCAGTCAAATGCTTTTCTGACTATGGGTACAATGTTTATTCTCACATGTGAATAATTCATACACTAGAATGCTAGGCAGTTTTTACCTTTTGTAGGCATTTCACTGTATCTACATGTATGAGAAGCATTACTTTGGGTAAACAAAATGATGACAGTAACAGTGCTGCAAAGTAACAGAGCTGCAATAGTTAAAAAATGGAAACAACCTATAAATGTGTAGATGAAAATGTAACTTTAACATTCAGCTCATTTTTTCATGCAGAGCACCTTTCTCGAGTCATTCATTAGTGTTACTTCTAATTAAAACCTTTGTTTTACTGTCGTACATTATTCTGGATACCCAGCCACACCCAAAACATATGCACTGATGTGCTCACATGCACACACACACGCACGTGCGCACACACACACACACACACACACACACACACACACACACACACACACACACACACACACACACACAATACCTTGTGTATAAGAGAGCAGTCTTCAGCCGCAATAATCCAAAGCAAATGTCAGCAGTTACACTATTCATAATTTAAAACATCAGCACAGGTGGGCTTGTTTGCTATGGGAAGCTTTCTGACATATTGTAGTGTACACAGCTGTCTCCCCCCCAAACTCCTGCTGCTGCTGCTATTGAATTACAATACACCCACCCTGAGCTGTGAAAGTTGAACTCATTCCTAAAGGAACTGCAGGAATGAATGCTAGCTGCCTGGCTTGTTGAAAGGAGTCATTTATAGATATAAATACCATACTTAATTATTTTCCTTACTAGTTACTGTTCTCTGTTTTTTAATAATATTTATAATCAAATATAAATATGATAAAAGTATTTATTTTCCTTTACACTGCTTTTAAGCTGGCATTTTTGTGTAAAGAACTATAAATTATATTTAAAAAATTGTACCGTGGTTATATAGTTGGAAAGTATATGCATAATTAACCCCTTATTTCACTTTCATGTACACATTTTTCTGTTATTGTGTGAGAAGTTTATGTTTTTACATTGTGAATCTGTTAGTAGGCTTTATTCTAAGTACTTGCCAAATAAATTATGATGATTAAGAAATATCATTTGCAAAAACATTATAAAATATTCAAGTCTCAATATCACATTTTATTGCATACATAATATTTGTTGCTAGATTGCACTACTGCTCTGTAATAAAACTATTGAGCATCTTAGTGAAATGAAAAGTCTTTACCATCTTTGCCTGGATAATCTTCTTAACATTACAGTATTAAAATTATACTGGGCTAATTTGCTCTTTTCCAGTACTTAGCAAATCTCAAATGAAAAGATAAAAAGACAAGACAAAGATTAAATCAAATGGTCAAGGTACCCTAAACTGAAAGAGCTTAAAATAAACATGCATTGTAAACACTTTCCTTTTAACATTTCAAAGTTAATAATGACAATTTTTTTTTTGAAATAGCCATAAATATTTAGCAGCAAAATCTATAGTCACCATTTCAAAACTACTAGTCAACAAAAAAAGTAGTTAATCACTGGATTACAACTAACTGCTGCATAAAGTGCCTGCAGCAGCAAACATTTTACAAGCAGTAAAAATATATATACTTACTGTTTATGTTAATTTTTTAATACACATTGCTTAGCGTTCTGAAAAGTGCTCCAACTAAAATTCCAACTAATATTATACCTTGGCATGGAAGAGAAGCAAACTGCCTTTATTCCTTTTATTTTTACATAGGATGCTTTTTTCTAAACTCACCTTTTGGTTTCACAGTTTCGCAAGCAGGTCGGCAATGAATAAAGAAAAGAATGAAAGAGTGATAGAGAGCGAGAGAAGAAAGGAAAAAGAGGGCCACGGGTGACGGGTGTCTGTCAGCTGGGCTAAAGCGATGGTGATAAAAGGAACTAATTAGATATTTGACAAAACAGTGTTTTTGTATTACTATATATTTTTTTTCTTTTGTATGGAAGCTGCATTACAATCAATACAGAGTAAGCAGGATGAAAACCTTTTGACCACTCAGGTTGCTTTGTTAATAAAAACACACGGTCAGATACAAAATTTGCTAGTATTGCTCCCTGGCCAGAGCTAATTGCTTCACTTCTATTCACTGACAGTAGTTTATGGGTAGAAATTAAGACTAACCTGTTTTTTGTAAGTTAAATCAATAAAAGAGCATACAATAGCCAAGGGGTTGCTTTGTCAATAGTAATGCAATAAAATCAGCTGAAATTGACTGTTTTAAGAAAATAAAGGGCATAACGCAGTTGTAAAAGAGAAGATGGTAATTATTATTGCCCTGAGCTTAAGCAGTAAGTATTAGTTATGGGAATATGATTCTGTGTGCCCCCAAGTTCCCAGAGTCTTAGGCTGTCTGTGCACATATGTACACACATACACACACACCACTTTAGAAAGGAAATGGCATCGTATATCTATATCTATATCTATCTATATATCTATCTATATATATATATATATATATATATATATATATATATATATATATATACATATATGCATATGTGGGTGGCAATCATTTGATCTGAAGAAAAAATATCTAAAGGCTGCTACAAAAAATATTTATAACTCAAAATATTGAAAACTTGATATTTGCCCTTCTTTATAGATGTGCAATCCCAGAGTTGCTATATATAAGTTGCAGAGGGTGTTGAGGTACAGTTCTCCCCACATGGGGGATGCAGAGGGGCTTGACCCTGCATAAAATAGGCTTTCTTTTTTTATATTTGAGTTTAGTTGTTTTGAGTTTTGATATTTTGACTGTTTTGACTGTTACACCTATCCAAATATATCTCATGCAATAAAATCACATGCCAGGTGCATGTAAAAATGTATTTCAAATAAAAAAAATAAATAAATCAGCACTCTAGTGTGATAAAAATAAGCTTTAATTCCTTTGTGCAGTAAAAAAACAGAGATAAATCAGTTTCACTTATACAACATTTGTGATGCCCCCCAGCTTCATTCTGTCTGACTGTCCCAGTTTCCCCATCCTTTGCTGTGACTTCCTGCTTCCCCTTCCCTGAGTGAGCTAGGGGTAACATGGACCTTAAGGGCATCCTGAGGGGCAGTGCCGGCAACTGCTGCTGTTTGCTGAAGGGAGTTCTAATCTACACTTATTTCCCCAACCCCCACCCCTCTGTCCATTTGCATATCTGAGGGCTACTCCTCCCCTCTGTGGCGTACACTTCCCCTCATGGAGCATTTCTGATTTATGCCTCCCCTGATGGGCATGCTCATCTCTCCCTACAGGCACCTCAGATGCCTAAGCCATTATTCAAATCCCAGTTGCCTGTGCCATAGTTAGGGCTTTATCCATCTATGGCATGGTGGTGAATCAGTTAAGGAAGGCTAGAGGTAAACGGAAACAATCTTGAGATCCTTACCATACCCAAGTGTCTAATCTTACACATACCTTTTGGATATTCTCTGAAGGATTTACCCCACTGTCTGTTCTAACAAAACATTCTGGTCCCCCACCATCAGTGACTTTTCCAGACACATGTTTCCACAAAATTTCAGAGCTACATGCTAAAAAGCCGAGAACTCCTGTATTTTACCTTTCTTTTTTTTTCTTTAAGGAGGTGTCAAAAAGGAATACACATGGATAAAGAATCACTTATGGAGTAGAGGAAGGGATGTGACCTTAGAATGACTCCACCAGAACTGTTCCAAATGACACACCATTGGAAGATGACTGGTTCATGTCTCATCTGTGCAGAGTAGCAGATGATGAGATGCTTAGCAAAGATTTGGTCCAGGTACTGGACCTTATAAGGGTGTACTAATTTAAACAGATTAAAACACATACAGACCATAAAAATATCCTTAGAAGGAAGAAACTGACATCTATTGCCCATTTGACTACCATAGTGAGGCAGAAACAAATGACAGCCAGAATAAAAACAAGATTTACCACCTTGCACACCCAAAGGCTAGCTAATGAGCAGTATGAATAAATGGATCGTGGTAAAAGATAAAGTCAGCAGGATAAGAGAATTACTCTGTTCTGACTGTAATTTAAATGGAGGTTGATAACATAGATTTCTTCATATATATATATACACACACACACACACACATATATATATATATATATATATATATATATATATATATATATATATTTTTTTTTTTTTTTTTTTTTTAATTTAACATTTGTTTACCAGGAAAGCCCGACTTGGAACAAAGCCAATTTTCAGCAGTGGCCCGAGGAGAAATGTTCCAGACAGACAGACACACGTCTTTATAATGTGGGAGGAAACCAGATTACCCAGAGGAAACCCACACGAACACAGGGAGGACACGCAGACTCCACACAGAAGGCACCCCAGGTGAGAATCAAACCAGAGAACCACTTCCTGTGAGCTGACAATGCTACCGCTGCACGCACGCATGCACACTCATACACACACACACACACATACACACACACACACACACACACACACACACACACACACACACACACACACACACACACACATACAGACACACACACACACACACACACACATGTACGTGTGTGTGTGTGTGTGTGTGTGTGTGTGTGTGTGTGTGTGTGTGTTTATGTATATGTGCATTTTGATCCTGTTTTTAGTCATTTGAGTGTTTGGAGCCTTACCATATCATGTCTATCTGTCTACCACTGCATCCTTAAGGTGCTGTCATTTTATATTCATTACTTATTTAACTTCCATTTTAAATGATCACTCTTTGATTTTATGGATTTCCATAAAATCAAACAGTGATTCCTTAAAAGCAGAAGTTAAATAAATTGAAACAATTTCATTGTATCTAATGTAAGTCAATACATCTACACGTGTTTTTCCAGTGCATTATGAAATATGTTGTATATTCATATCACAACTGCAACAACAATGCACCCCTAAACATGTAAGCATCCTGAATATGAAAATCAAAACCTGCACCACTTGAAATTAAACACGCAGAACATGCTATATTATAAATATGTTACTGCTGAAGACAAAGAAAAAAGAGTAGGGCACTGCGTACAACTTAAAACCCTGCAAAAATATAGTTTTGCAGCCTTGTTCTTATTAGCTCTGTTTTCCTTACTTAATATTGGCTATGTATAAATCTCACTGGTTATAGTAAACAGCAAGACAAACATTTTTGTCTTCCACAGTTTGCAACTTATGAATATCAATAAACCACTGCACATCACTCTTGAATGTATTTACAGATACTGCTATTGCATACAACAGTCTTGAAAAAGTAATATTGCTACCTGCTAAACAGGTATTGTGCTCACTGCTGCTTTTGTTTACAGACTTTCTTTTCTAAATATTTGCAGGAGGTGCATTTTGTATTCCCTGGGCTGTGGCTGAAATACATCTTGTATGGATCAATCCACTACCCAGTTAATACATAAATAAATAAATCTAACTAGAGAAAATCTCTAGCACTGGCTTCTCCACCATAAACATTAGTACAAAAAAGTTGGTGTAAACTGTTTTTTTTTCATTTTCCCTGAATTTTGCATCAACTTGAATATTTTTGATGCTTAAAGTTTCAAGTGAGTTGGGGATGCAGCCTCACAATGCAGATTCTGCATGTGTGGTTTGCCTGGATGCAGAAATATGCCCTGAGCCTGATTGCTGTTCGATTTATATTTTATGCCATGCCCAAGTAAGAATGATCATCTCAATTTTGTCTTCGTGTAGTTTCTATATTATGTTCTCAATTTCATCCAGTCAGTCATAACATATGAGGACAAACTATTCAGTAGTGTGACCATACATGAATGCACACCTAATCAAATAGGTAATCGAGTTAGTGCATATGGTTAAACACTGAAATCTGTGAATGCGTTATGCTCAGCTAATCAATCAGGTAATCAAGTTGGTTCATATGGTTACACACTGAAATCTGTGAATGCGTTATGCTCAGCTAATCAATCAGGTAATCAAGTTGGTTCATATGGTTACACACTGAAATCTGTGAATACGTTATGCTCAGCTAATCAATCAGGTAATCAAGTTGGTTCATATGGTTACACACTGAAATCTGTGAATACGTTATGCTCAGCTAATCAATCAGGTAATCAAGTTGGTTCATATGGTTACACACTGAAATCTGTGAATACGTTATGCTCAGCTAATCAATCAGGTAATCAAGTTGGTTCATATGGTTACACACTGAAATCTGTGAATACGTTATGCTCAGCTAATGAAACAGGTAATCAAGTTAGTGGATTTGGTTACACACTGAAATTTATGAATGCGTTTAAGCAGCAGCATGTGGATCTGCTCTCATGGCCACTAAGATATTTATTTCTCTTTTGACTATGCTAAAAATGTGTATGTGTGTTTTTGTGCCTGTGTCTCTGTGTCTTTGTCTGTGTGCCTATGTTTTTGAGGTGGTGCTTGTCTGTATGTGTGCATACATGTATCAGGCTTGATTTTAAGCTCTGTGTTTCTAAACGTATATCCACACAATCCACTGATTCAACCCTGAAAGGTAAATAGGCCAAATCATGACAAATAAGAGGAAACTTCCAAGGCACTGAACTCAACAGGCACAAACTCATTCCCTTGTTCTGATGATCATGTTCCTCTTCTCAGGTACTTTGATCTGGAGTTAGTACATATTAGTATCAAGGGCATGGGAGTGCAGCCATCCATATCAAGGAATGGTGGGGGGGGGGGGTTGCGCCTTGGGGAAAAAAAAAAAGTTTTAAAGGAATACAGCTAGTTTCAATATTCCTCATTCTTATATTTCAGCGTTTGTATTTCATAATTCAGGACAGGAGTTACAGATCTTTCAATTGTAGTAGGGAGCCTTACTAAACACTTGTACATAAGCACACGAAGCTACATAAACAAACCAAATCCATCATACATTTTCAGTGAATGTCTGCATGACCAAGGTACCAGGATGAAATAAATAGTGCTATTGATCATTGTATCTGTCAAAGAATCTGTCAATTATTTAAGCAACAAGACATAACAAGCAGTATATTATTATGTAATATCATCACACCCTGAATTATGATATTACATGACAGCACATAAGAATGGAGTGTCTTTTTGTTACTATAAAATGACTTAATTTCTTATAACACTATTCAGCTTCTGTGGCTGTAGTACAGATGGTGATTTATGTAAGAAATACTTCACACTCAGGTGTGTGTAAAGCAGGGTTACTCATGTCATGAGTGGTTTGATCAAGAGGCCAAAGCCCGAATAATCAAATAAATCCAGCAGTAAATAAGTCTGCATTACCCACACCTAAACATAAGTCGTTGCTGATATACAATGATATTATTAAAAAAAGTTCTACCTTATAATAAAACAAAGCCCATAATGGGTAAGACTAGCTTGTAGACACCTGAACATGAGTTGTTGCTGTTATACAATTACATTATTTAAGAAAGGTCTTACCTTTTAAAAAAAATGTCATTGTGTAATAATTTATCTTCTGTCTCCTTCCATTGACATCTCTGGGGACAGATAATTGATGTACTGTGTGCGTAGAATTATGGATGAACATACCTAGCACTGCACAAAAACAGGTTTATACATAACAAGCACGTGCATGCATGCATGTCTGTGGTTCCACTCAAACAAAAAGAACAAAAACTGCAGATACATACACACATATGTATATACATAATGTTGTTTAGACAAATGCTCATGAACTGCAAATGAGCAGGATGCAGGCTGTGAACCTAGGCTTTGTTCCCGGAAATCCATTGAAATAGCACATCACTCTGAGCAAATCACATAATCAATTCAAAGCTTTTATGTGACCCGTGAAATCAGTAACATGATTCTAGTGAGTTTTACACTGTTATAACCTAAATAACTAAATGAGATCCATTTAAAATTCATGAAATACATTGGTTAAGTGTGGCTTTTTAATTAACATTAGTTGGCATTTAATCTTATTTCGGTTTCTGGATCATCCCTTGATTTATTATGTGGATGATGATTGCTCAATCACCATGTGCATTTTAGAATATTAATTAGTTTTTATTGCATAATATTCAGTATCGTCATGGCTACAGCAGTTCATTAGTCAGAGTTCTCACATTTCTGTAGTCTGTGTATAATCACTATCATACAATGCAAAATGATACATATTTTAAAACATGCACACTGATTTGACAATGCAGTTATCAAGCACTTTGATAGATCAAGCATTACATGGGAAGCAGATCAGTAGCCACAAAAAAACAAAAATACACAGGAAGAGGTGAAAGGTGCGATACAAAAAACTGTGTAAACTTGAAGTAAAAAACAAGTACCGAACCAACACGGCTGGGCAAAAACCTCTATAGCCACATTTGCTGCTCTAAAACAAATATCACTGTGGCTTACCAAACTAAATGCCACCGTTTTCTACTAAGCCATTAATATCAAACTTTTTTGGATGCATGAACCTGGAGGTGTATATATATAGTAAGCCCTAAATGATGATAAAAATGATCTGGAAATTCAAATAACAGTAAATGATGACCTATGGAAATGAACTGACAACAACTACAGTTAGAAAATGTACTACTTGAGCATTGCTACACAGCCAGTCTTATGGATGTGCAATATATCACTTAGTGTCTAGAGATAAATCGGTGAAAGGATACAGAAGAGAAATTAAGTTCTACATTAAAATGACATTAAAAAAGAAGTGCATTTCTTTTTTTTTAAATAACATCATTGTATAATAGCAATAACTCACATTCACCTGTGAGAAAGGCAAACTTATCCCCTATCTGGCTTTGTTTGATCACTTGGGAGTCACTCTCACAGTCAAACAACATTAGTTTTGGGTAAACACTTCATTACCCACACCTGAATGTGAAATAGTGCTTATTTAGTAGGAAACAGGCAACTTGTGTGCTTATCAGTTGTGAGATGATATGCAACTTGCTGAAGGTTCATTATAGTTCATGGCTGTAGCTATTAGGAAGAATCTCTTTTACACATGAAGTGCAATCAAATAATTAATTAAAACTACAGAGTACAATGGGTAACATATTGGTGAAAAAGTATACTATATATCAGATTTTGGGACCAGTATGGAAAGTTTGGTTGACGTGAAATTGGGTTAGCACCCTGGAAACAACAAAAAGTGTAATGGACCACACACCTGTACACAGGTAAGTCTAGAAGCTTGATCTGTTAATGAAAATATACCATCAGTCCTATTCAGCTACTCTCCTTACCCTATAGTCATTCTTTTATTCCTGATGCTGGCATATTTCACATATCACTCCTTCAGCCCCCCCCCCCCACTTATAACACTGTAACGCCACATGTTTGCTATCCCTTGTGTACAAGATGTAGCCCATTGATAGTTGTGGCAAAATACTCTATTAATGAAGCACCACCACCACCTTTTCTATAACTGAGTGCTTCCTCAGATGTTCCCAGAGTCACATTCTTTGAAGAAGCTTTCGGATCATGATTTTATCTCTACAGAGCAGTATAATCACAGATGAACATATCTTGAAGGTCCACATGTATGTACACACACACACACATGGACATGTGCGCGCACACACACACACACACACACACACACACACACACACACACACACACACACACACACGCACGGCTTCTACCAGCAATCCACTCACAAGTAAAATGTACAAAAATTCATTCACTCACATGCACAGGGGCATTCATGTTTATGGCAATCGGTTGGTCCACTGAAGACCAGTTCTGAAAAAAAATCATTCTAGTGAGACTGACTGACCAAACAAACAAGTAAATGACTCCAGTTTGACATACACTAAACTGGACAGAATTGGGAGTTAAGGAGATATGGCAACAATGCACCAGAGTTTAAGATGTAACACATCTGCACAAATTCCCACAGTGACCTCAGCTCAGTATTCTGGTCAGAGATCTGTCACATAGCTTGTAATGATGAGGGACCAAATGCAATAGCTAAGAGCATGTACAGCAGCCACATTACAACAACAAAAGAGTGACAGACTTTGTTTGGATGTACCAGTAAGGATAATTTAGCATCAAATAGTGTCTGGAGAGATGTAGGATTAACTTATGACCTTCTTCCACACTTCAGGACTGTGAGGCTTTGTGTGTGCAATGTACACTGTGTCTAAAATGCTATGGAGAAGACCACAATGGAGGATGAGGAGGTGATGTCTATGATGTTTTTAAGTTTTGGTCAACTAGCAGATCTAGTGCTAAAGAGCTCATTGGGTTGGTGGCAATGATAATGAGGGGACTTGAAGAGGTATTGGCCATCCTTCCTCCTCCTTTGGGGCAGGTTAGAATTTTTGTACTTCTTAATAGGACCAGGTGGAAATGCAGAAGAGGGGGGAGGTACCCAGAGGAGGCTTCATTTCATAGCATACATTTAAGGGAGTGTGGGTGGTGTAATACTGGAGAAAAGGCTTTACAGACCCACAGTATGACGTCAAATGGAATCCTACCACCCATCTCTCACATTTTGGGTGGGGGACATAACATGCACTGATCATTTAATGAAGTTGGGGGAGGGGCTGAAGTAAGGCCAGACTACACAGTCTTGTCTTTTTTAATTTCTCAAATGTCTAGGGTTTCTAGTACTGTACCAGGAATGGGTCCCATTTCTGTCAGGATACATTTAAAGTTCATGAAATTAGTATTGCTTCAAACTTTGTTGTTTTCCTCTGGATTATCTCACAATCTTTGATGTTGATAGTGGCATCTCCAGCAGGACATAGATTAATGAGATTAAAGTTTGTCAGTGGTAACACACAATGTCACAGGAGACATATCGGAGAAGGGTAAAAGGAAAAAAAAATGCACCAAACTGAATGAAAACTGCACACCCACATACCTCTGTCAGAGCTGCTATCATTTAATGCTCTCTTCCATGAAGTTTCCAGACTTAACTGACATATGACATATTGAGTTAAACCAACAGCACCTAACTTTAGCATTTACAAGAGAATATAAGCTTCTCTAGAGCAGCCTATAGTCACCACTGGCTAGTAGTTGAAGCAAAAATTAAATGGTGCAGAACATGGAAGTAGAATTCCACCATGGATACAGGTCTGAAAACCTGAAAAGGATGATGATGCAGTTAATAAAGAGACTTGCCTGAGACCACAGAAGAAATCAGTTCTTTGATCTGAAGCTGTATTCTGCCCTTCCATTTTAATACACTGCTTCATTAGAAGGTGATGTTTCTAGATCACTTAATATCCTGTCCAGAACTCATTAAATTAGGAAATGCTAAAGTCCTCATGGGACAGAGCCAGTTAGGACTTCCTCGAACAGACTTTAAAGTTATTCTCCATACCTGCCTCATCCCTATATTCCCTCTGCAGCCAGCAGCTATAATATTGTTAGGTAACATGCATCCAGGGAGTGCAGGTCTTGAACTGGGTATTTCCAGGTGCTCTGTTATACTTTTCTTCCTCTTATCTGTATTTCCTCTTCTCCTTTTCCAGCTCACACCAACAATCAAACACTTCTGTGAATGCCTTTCTTATTACTAGTTAAAAATAGAATCAGCTTTTAAAATAAATTTAGCACGGGAAAGTATACAGATTAAAAAAAAACACTTGAATAAGAAATATTGCTTGGAATGGTTATTTCTACAAATGACAAAACCTCATTCTCTATATAGCACGATTAATTGTACCATTCTTCTTCAGATTATGTATAACTTCTCAGCAGTTGCTATCTTGAGTGGATGGATTCAGCTCTTCTCAATAAATGCTTCCTTGCATTAAATCTCTCAAATTTTTTAATGTTTTGCATTTAACGTCTTTAGCTTGGGTTGTAATTAAAAGCAGTTTATTTAGGTTAAGTAAATCATGCAGTTAGAAAAAGAAAACAAATAAATGCAAAAAGTGTTATCTGCATCAGGAAAAAAATGCTATCAAACTGTGACTTGAAAATAAAAACGTTAATCCATATTAACACTTAGGGCGGCCACGGTGGTGCAGTGGTTAGCATTGCTGCCTCACAGCAAGAGGTTCTCCGGTTCGATCCTCGGCTGGGGTGCCTTCTGTGCGGAGTCTGCATGTCCTCCCTGTGGTCACGTGGGTTTCCTCCGGGTGCTCCGGTTTCTTCCCACATCCCAAAGACATGCTGCAGGTGGATTGGACACTCTAAATTGGCCCTAGGTGTGCGTGTGAGTGTGCCTTCTGTGGAAGGTTGGGCGCCGGGCTGGCAACTCGACACCGTAAAACTCCACTGCCATTCAATGTGCGGACAAGGTGATCCGCTGTGGCGACCCCTAACCGGGAAAAAGCCGAAAGAAGAATCCATATTAACACTTGAATTTTTTTCTGCATTTAAACTTATTCAGAAAATCTTTGAAGTTAACTCAGAGATACTAATGCTTAACACTGTTTTATATTCAAATCTTTACTTTCAGGAGTGGAATATTTAGGTTTAAAATGTATTTTAAAATTGTTTGAGACTAAAGAAAGGTCAATGAAGAAATTTGTTTAAACAGTTAAGTGAGTTTGTAAGCTTATGCTCATACTATTTAAGATTTTAGTTTTGTTAGGACATTTCATGTTGGAAGTGACAAAGCTAACAATACTAAAAGCTGTTTTTTTTTTCATTTTATTCTTCCTTCCATTAGTTATTTTTAAATCCCACTCTTATTGCTGACAGATGAATTCCACTTTTCACATCTAGTCTGTGAATTTTGTTACGTTCTTTATCACAGACCATACTTACGTTTGTAGTACTCAGTCTTTCTAGGGTTCCTGTATTTGTATGTCATACACATCTTAAGTCTTTCAGTGCTCATACTTTTGCCACTGTGTTCCAAGTATCCATTACCACCTTCTATGCAACAAATGCTTCCTCACTTTACATCTGAAATTTTGCATCATGTAATATTCTTTCTCGAATATCTGGTTTCTAAGATACTTTTTCTATGATATTCTAAACTATTTGTTTATCTCATCCTGCTGTATTTCTTCATGAAGTGCAGTCTACAACCTTAGCTATGGCACTACAAATGAGGTTTTTCTAATGTCCTTTCATTGTTTGCAGTGCCTTATTCTGTGCCCTGTTGATACCGCCTGTGTCTTGCAACTCATTTCGTATACTTATAGTCATCTTTATATCTTTTCAACTCAAATATGTTAATGCCTAGATCTTTGCCCTGGATTGCAGCAAAGCCTACTTCCTTTGCGATACACATCTCTTTTGTGACAGTAGCATCACCCACAAACATCTACGTGATTGAGGACTGTATCAGTCATAGAACTGAGGTATATGTGAGTGATTTGCTCAGAAATCACTCTGCCATAAAGTGTATGTTTTCCTGAGTCAGAGATGGACTTTCATTGACCCAGTGAACTTCCACAGATCCTATGTGCACTGACACTGAGAACTTCTACAGATCCTATGTGCACTGACACTGAGAACTTCCACAGATCCTATGTGCACTGACACTGAGAACTTCCACAGATCCTATGTGCACTGACACTGAGAACTTTCTTTGATCCTGTTTGCACTGACACTGTGAACTTCCACAGATCCTATGTGCACTGACACTGAGAACTTCCACAGATCCTATGTGCACTGACACTGAGAACTTCCACAGATCCTATGTGCACTGACACTGAGAACTTCCACAGATCCTATGTGCACTGACACTGAGAAATTCCACAGATCCTATGTGCACTGACACTGAGAACTTTCTTTGATCCTGTTTGCACTGACACTGTGAACTTCCACAGATCCTATGTGCACTGACACTGTGAACTTCCACAGATCCTATGTGCACTGACACTGAGAGCTTTCTTTGATCCTGTTTGCACTGACACTGTGAACTTCCACAGATCCTATGTGCACTGACACTGAGAACTTTCTTTGATCCTGTTTGCACTGACACTGTGAACTTCCCCAGACTGCACTAACACTGTGAATTTTCCCAAATCCGATTTGTACTGATACTGTGAACTTCCCCAGACCCAAAGTGTACTGACACTGTGAACTTCCCCAGACCCAACTTGCACTGATGCTGTGACATTTTCTCAGACTCAATGTGCA
Source organism: Protopterus annectens (assembly GCF_019279795.1). Taxonomy (NCBI): domain Eukaryota; kingdom Metazoa; phylum Chordata; order Ceratodontiformes; family Protopteridae; genus Protopterus; species Protopterus annectens. Next base: position 1,135,818,485 of record NC_056747.1, read on the forward strand.
CAGACACTGTGCACTTTCTTAAATCCTATTTACACTGACACTGTAAACCATGAAATTCCCAAGACCCAACATGCACTGACAGTGTGAACTTCCCAAGATCCAACATGTACTGACACCCTAAAATTCTCTTGACAGAACATGCACTAGCAGTGAGAACTTCTGCACCAAACCTGCACTGACACTGTAAACTTCCACAGACCCAACATGGACTAACAGTGTGAACTTCCCTATATCAAACCTGCACTAACACTGTGAAATTCCACAGACCCAACCTGCACTGACACTGTAAACGTCCACAGACCCAACCTGCACTGGCACTGTAAACTTCCACAGACCCAACCTGCACTGGCACTGTAAACTTTCCAAGACCCAACATGCATTGAGACCATGAAACTCCCACGACTGAACATACACTTACAGTGTGAACTTCCCCACACAAACCTGCTCTGACATTGTCAACTTTCACAGACCCAACATGCACTGATACTTTGAACTTCCACAGAAGTAATGTGCACTGACACTGTGAACTTCCACGGACTCAGTGTGCACTAGCACTGTCACTTCCCCACACCAAATGTGTACTGAAATTGTGAACTTCCCCACACCAAACCTCACTCTCACTGCGAACCTCTCCACACTGAACCGTCACTGAAACTGTGAACTTCCACAGACCCAACATGTACTGACACTGTGAACTTCTCCATACCAAACCCCCAAATCTGCACTGACACTGTGAACTTTTCCACACCAATCCTGCACTGACACTGTGAATTTTTACAGACCCAACATGCACTGATGCTGTGAACTTTCACAGACCTAAAGTGCACTGACACTGTGAACTTTCACTGACTCAACGTGCACTGACACTGTGAATTTTCACAGACACAACATGCACTGACACTGTGAACTTTCACAGACTCAATGTGCACTGATACTGTTAACTTTCACAGATTCAACATGCACTGAGGCTGTGAAGTTTCACAAACACACTATACTTTGACACTGTGACTTTTCACAGACCAAGTGCTCTTCTTCTATTATCTGGGACAATTACTATATAGTAGTTCTCGCCATGCCATAAGACAGTGTTCAGCTGGTCTACCACTAACATATCAATTTGAATATGATATACTGCCACTGCACTATAGTTTGGTCGGGTTGTTGAAGTCTTCTACACTTCTAGTGGCAATAATTTCAAGAATGTGGTATGTCATTATGAAATTTGCACATATCCAAAAATAAAAATAAGTGTTCTGACTAGGACTTGCAACCAGGATACTAAGAATTACATTTTATCTATAGTAACCACACACACCACGCAAGCAATTCAAGCATATAGTCCCTGACCATTAACACTTCTTCTAATTTTGACAGACTCACACCATTGGACGTGTGTGTGTGTGTGTGTGTGTGTGTGTGTGTGTGTGTGTGTGTGTGTGTGTGTGTGTGTGTGTGTGTGTGTGTGTATATATATATATATATATATATATATATATATATATATATATATATATATAAATGGATCTATGTTGTTACATTGAAAGTATGTTAAATCAAACGAACGCACTTTCCTGAAAGTACATTTTAGCAAAAATGCCAAAAAGCCTACAAAAATAACACTACTTTAATATTCTCACTCTGAGATCACACTATAGTGGGGAAAAGGGAATATTGCCTTATCCCCGCTGTACCGCAGTCTAAGCAACAGTTTGCTTAGTTGTATAATCAACAGTACATGTTGATGTACAACTAAATCCACATGCAAACTGCTTGTTTTTATTTCCTTTTTTTTTTTTTTTTTTTTTTTTTTTTGCGAAAGTGCACATTTTTGCTAAAATGTTATTGCGAAAGTGTGTTCGCTGTAGTACGTTTCGATTTAACGTACTTTCGATGTTCAGACTAGGACCCATATACATATACATACATATATATAATACACATGCACCCACACAGTCACACATGTACACACATACACATTCACGCAATAAGTAATACAAATTTTCTCTAATTTTCACACACACACACACACACACACACACACACACACACACACACACACACACACAATATTAAAATCACAGATTCAAGACTGCACTGTGAGTATTTCTTTTATAGTGCAGTCTTGTGTTTGTGACTTTGTCTGTGTGTGTGTGTGTGTGTGTGTGTGTGTGTGTGTGTGTGTGTGTGTGTGTGTGTGTGTGCGTGTCTGTCTATCAGTCAAAATTCCAGAAAATATTTATTACTTATTGTGTAAATATGTATGTATGTATGTGCATTTGCCTTGTTGGTGTATCCAAAATGAAATAATTCTGAGTGGTGTGGGTTCGAAATCCAGATAAGACACTGTCTTCTTTTTTCCCCTTTGAATTTGCAGGTTTCTTGCTGCTGTGTCAGTTTATTTTGACTCTTTTAAGGTGGAACTTTTAAGGGAATGAAGCAGGCATTCCATAATCATTAAATAACTTTAGACAAATGCCAGTGAAACAGAAGACTACTATCCACTATATCACTGCTGCATGTACTCAAGGATTACATCAAGTATAATAATATTTCTCAATTTCTTTGCTCATAAATTCTGGACAAATACAAAAATAATAGGGTGACAAAGAGCCAAAATCAGGGTCAATTTTAAACATTATACTAAAATATGTAAATTATTATGACACATTTTGGATTGACAGGCATTTCCTGAGTAATAAATATGAAATTCTAATGTCAGACATTATTGACTGACTTCAATCCTTAGTGTTAATGTGAAAGTCAAACATTTTACAACTGACAGAACATAAATATAAGGCAAAATCTGGGATATTCAACAAAATCAGTGACATTTAAAAGTGCAGAAGTAAGGAGTGAGAATATGGTGTGTGAAGTTGGAAACTGCAAATACAGCTATCCTTTACAACAACTTGCAATGGGAAGTTTCTGGTTGATTTGTGTATGTGCTTGCATGCATCTGTGGGTATCGTTGCTGTTAATGTGTTGAGAAAAAAAAAAGAAAGAAATCAGACAAACCGGGGAAGTCAGCTTTTTTATGTCCTATATATGTGAACTTAGGATTTCCTGTTGCAGGTAAATGAAGCTTATGGAGGAAATGGATTAACTTATTAAGGCTTCTATCGGGTAATTCATGCAGAAGATTCGAAGAAGGATACATGCGGGGCATATTAGAAATCAAATCTGAGATACCTGGCAAAAGAGAATGTGTCAAAAGGCTTGAGAAAAAAAATATAGAACACAAGCAATAAAATGTGGTTATAAGGATGTTCTGTGCTAGCTATAGCTGCATCATGAAGTGTGAGCTGTGTTTTGGTACCAGCAAGTATTAACAAGGATTGATGAAAATAATGCCATTAAATGTTAAGTATGTTAGCCAAAGAGGAGATTGATACTTATGCTGCAAGTCAGAAAGGTTAACAACTTTCCAAATGCAGTGTTGAAAAATGTTTCAAGAGTTATACATTTGCTGGGCAAAAAGCAAGGGCAAATAAATTATGATTGCACAAGCCAAAAACTGTACAAGTAAATATTTATTGTACTAACAACATTTTATCAGGAAGTGCTAGGTGTTTAGCATAGCCCTGTGTGACTGATATGTGCCAGCCAGTATTATAGAAAATATCTGCTATTGGTTCAAAATGCCTGTTATGGAAATAAAAAGTACTGCAAAATGCATGCTGTGCTAATAAAAAGAGTCCCAAGGAGATGCTGTGACAGATAAGACATTCAAGAGAATAAAGGCATGCATGTATCCAAACCAGAGATAGAAAGAGTTAGCTGCCCCACACCATCCATAATGGTATTAATAACTACTATCTGTGACATTAGTTAGCTATGAACAGCTTTGTGAGACAAAAAGGCATAAACTCTCTCCTAACCAAAAAATCTTTTAAACATCTGATATGCTAGCCTTAAAAGTACTAAGAAGTGTAATATCACAATTAAAAGAAATTCTACGAAATACCAGCCAGTCAAATCCAAAAAGGTATAAATAAGTAATATATGCTAAAACAAAAATGAGTATTAAGAGATATTTGCTGCACTGATGTTCCGTTATATGTGAAGCTGCCCTGTAAGAGTAAGGCTAAGAACATGTATACAAACTTTTAATTGTTGCAGTTCTATGTACATGCTCTACTAATGTTCTAGTGCCTTTTTGTGTACACATTTCCGCAAACTTTATTTTTGTCAGAGAACATCCACCAAAATGACTGCACAATGCATCTCACGTGAAAATAATTAACGGTATTAGCTGTAAGTGAGTTACACAGATACACAATATCAGATTAGTTTGATGGCTGACCTTCATTTGTTATTCTGTCTCCAGGGAATTTGGGCTTCCTTCTTTGCGCTTGTATCCTGATGCAATAACTTATTAGGATATTTAACTATTATATCAAGGCAGTCATGTGTACAGCTCGCTAGTGTTTAAAACCTTGCCTAGATAAGTTTGATTTTCACCACAGATTTATTTCCAACTTCTATAAATAGTCAACATTATAGCAAATCTGAAACTGCTGAAAAAATAAGTGACTTCAGATGTGAAATGCACTCAGTAGATGTCCACTGCTTAGCAATCAAAGTCTGAAATTCAGTAGCCTTTATACATTGCCCTCAGTTAAAACAAACAAATAAATAAAATAGAGGTACTACAGTTAATCTGAATAAACAGGATTCATTACATACTATGTCAAGGCTATTCACATTACTCATTCAGGCAAACTAACTAATCAGTGGCTTTAGCTTTTTTCCCATTATGAAGTATAGTGTATACGATATTTTACATGACAGTGAATATATATCCAAAACTCAGTAAGCCCTGTCAGACCAGATGGAATAGAGACAGTAATCTATATTATCCCATCTTGCTCACTTCTCATAATCCTAATTATAAAAAAAAACAAAAAAAAAACAAACAAACAAACAAACAAAGGAAACCTTTTCCTACTTCAGCTAGGTGTGTACAGCTTACCTGTCCATTTTTGCACAGGTCTGCCCACATACTTGTGCCATCCCCTCCTCTCATCAGGACGTGGTAGATGAAGAAATATGTGCCAGGGATGTTACAGGTAAACTTGCCTGTGGTGGCATCATAGTTGTTGCCCAGGTTAGTGACCACATCATCGAACTTGAGGATTTCGTAGCCTTCATGGGGATTCTTCAGGCCAGCATAAAAGGCCACCCTAGGGACAGTGGTGTAAGTGGCAGTGCTGATGGCACCATTACCCCCAGGACCGGACGGGCCAGGTTTTCCAGGTTCACCCTTTTCACCGGGTGGACCTACAGGTCCTGGTGGACCTGGCTCGCCAGGTGGACCTGGGGGCCCCGGTTTGCCAGGTCTGCCAGGTTTGCCTTGAGGACCCTGTACGAGTGTCGAAGGTGGTGGCACGATATTGTGATCACTAAGTGTCTCAGCCTCTGGTCGGATACTGTCACTGGTGGTGGTGGAGCTGCTCTTCCCCATGTAGGGGTCGCAGACCATCCTACAAGTGCCCAGCATCTCGTAATGCCCTTCTGTCCCTACAGAATTGACCAGTACAGGTATAAGGATAACTAACAGGAGGATCATGAGGACTCCAACCGCTGCTGCGATCAAGGTCTTTCTTCCAATGCTAAGCCTTGGAAGAGGCTGAGCGCGCTCTCTCCCTGTTGAAGAAATGGTGCCTGCTGATTTGTCTGCCCTGGATGAAGGTAAAAAAACTGGATGATCCTCTGAAAATCAAAAGAGCCGGTTGTGAGATGATT